>NC_052130.1:59304-95439 GCF_012273895.1 Zerene cesonia | reverse complement strand
ATGACAGATTCGAAATTCAAATGTAATATTTTTTTATAATTAAGTGTAACAGTATTTATGGCCAGACTAAGTAATATGATGAGACATCGAATTATATCTCATGGACGACACATTCCTTATCGGTATTATCAAAATGAGTTTATCATTTTCCTTATTTTTTTACGAAATGATTTAATTCAATTCATCAATCTGATTCAATTACATATAAGTATTGTTTTGATTACTGTGCAATAATCATTATTATTTATACATTCATACTTCTTAAGAGATGAAAGTGTACATAGGAAGGAAGGCTTCCATCCTCACGTGTGTGCACAAAAATCCATATATAACCATCTTTAGAAAATGTAAAACATACTCTAAGATAAACAAATGCCCTAACCGCATATATTCCTACATTACTTACGTTACAATGTCACAAAAGCGTCGATGCCGCTCCACCATACAACAGACCCGCGACACAACTTCGTCCAATTTCGCCGGAAAAATTGTCATCAGATGTTTTCAAAAATTGCTGCTTTAAAACTTTCTCGAACGACTTCTATCAGCGTTATTTATGGGCCCGTTCTCCCTTTCGACTACAGCCGTGTTTTATTGTATGAATAAATCTATTTTTTTGGCGTGTGCCTCTCATATAACGGAGATTGTACAACACAAACTTTGATTTGATCGAGTCTGTTTGTTTTTGTATCTTTACCTTATTCATGCTTACTGCATGCCTTATTATAGCCTTGCCTTTGTGTTGCTATTGTTGCATGCCTTGTTTTATTATAACTAAACAATATATTTTCCAAGATAATACGCAGTAACATAATTCAGTAAAAGAACTTCAATATCAAAATACATATCTATCATTATACTATAAAATGTTTAGAGAAATCTTATCTTAGCAGAGAAAACGAGGTACATTATACTAGCATAAGTATGTTTCCGAATATGTAATTACGTAATCTGTCACTGTTTCGTTTATCTACACTAATATTATAAACAGGAAACTTTTGTATATTTGTAACCTTTACACGCCAAAACCACTGGATCTCAAATACTTTCACCATTAAAGAGCTGCAACTTCACTCAGTGACATAGGCTATACATGTACCATGAACGAAACCGGGGCGTACAGCTAGTCGACATTAATCTCACATTGCAGCGGGGGCAAAACAACGAAAACAATCGACAATCTAGCGCCGAGCAACCCCCACAAGTTCCGTATGAAAGTGTCCCTCAAGCCGACACACAAGCACGTGGACGGAGAAGTCGTTTTCCAAAATATCGACTCAATTCCCGTCAAAGGCAATTGGCCGATCGGCCGTAACGAAGTAAACGGGATTAGAACAAAGGATTTGGGAGACGAGAAACGGTGAGCACTCTATTTTTAGATTTTGCTATTCCGCTACAGTTTCCCTCCGAATGGGATTGTTTATGCTATTATAGCCTGCCTCTGCTTCGATGGTTCGAGATATAACTAATTTTTTATTCTCGTAAAAGTTTTAAATTACGGCGAAATGATGTAGGCTTAGATCATATATTATGCACTCACGTTACACGTACAATATTATTGTTATTATAAAAATAACAAATGTTTATTTATATAGTCAGCCAAGAACAATAGACATACGTAGATATTATATATTATGTTACATTCTTATATATCCTAAACCTTATTGTTATTATTATGTTTATGAAAGCGTAATTGTTTGTGGGTCTTTTTTAAATATCGCAACAGAGCATTTTACGGCATAGCTTTTTCGATGGCATAGCATTTCTAATAGATAATATACATATGATCTCTAGATAATGTAAAGCCAGAGGCTATTTTTACAACAGTTAATGAGATGTTTACCTTCCGTGGTTCCCGTGGTGAAATACATAAATTATTATGCAACTATGAATCTCTCCGAAATTTATCAATTCCGCTAATTTATCGATTTTGCTATATTAAAAAGGTATATGAATCTGTAAATTTTCAGCTAGTAATAGTATCTATAACTATAAAAACCTTTTTATAGTATATTATCACTATCATAGTTTGCTGAATAACTTAGCTACAATAAGAAACTAAGCCAACGGAGAACATCGTATATTATATTCAGTTTTGCGAGAATTTACACTCTAACTGCATGTTTATGCAAATATTATATAATTCTATTAGTTTGAGCTCAGTATTGCGCTCGATGCTACTGTAGTTTCTGTACTAATTTCCATTTTATAACCTTTAAAATAGATACACGTATTGTTAATTCATTATCATATTGTAAAACCTATATATAACTAGCTGCACCCGGCAAACGCTGTTCTGCCTTACTCTGATCATTTAGAGGTATGAAAAATAGATGTTAGCCGATTCTCAAACATACCCGATATGTACACAAAATTTCATTAGAATCGGTCAAGCCGTTTCGGAGGAGTATGGCAACGAAAACTGTGACACGAGAATTTTATATATTAGATATAATTTTCTTCTTACTAACAATGCAATTTCATATCTTACCTTTACATTTGCAAACGTTTTCTTATTAATGATAAGCATTTCCAGCTCAAAAGGAACAAGGAAAACTATTTAGATATTTTTACAATTTATTTTCGCTGTTAAAAACTTTAATAACTTTTTCCTTTACTTTCACGTTTCGTTAATTATTTCCCACAGCTCCAGAGGACCAAAACAAGCTGGTCCTATCGAATCTCTATGGTCTGATGAAACGTGGACCAGCACTGACTCTGCCGGCACCAGTGCGATTTGTTTCTGCATGGCAGTTAGATGTGGATACCTTAAACAGGTATAAAAACTTAGAGTTAAAGGCAAATGCCTCCCTAATTATATGTAGTAAAATTTCTAGGACTAGTTGCTATTTATGAGTTAAACGCAGTTATGCATTTAAGCCCCTCGTCAAACCTTTACTTATTCCTTTATAGCGAACCATGCATTTGTAAAGACTCTTCCTCCGCAAATGTTCACGGGTGCTGGTGTCCGTTTACCATTACGCAGTACTCAGACGTGTACCTCTTGTGAACTTTAAATGTTGTGTCTTTAAGCCAACCACCCGCCATTTTTTCAATTAATTAAAATATCATCGTTCATCAAAACAAATTTAGGTTTTCGTCAAGGTTAAAAAGGAATCCTGACTCTGTTTATTTGATCGCTACGTCTGTCACATCGCTCTATCTCTAGAATTAAAACAATTTATAGAATTCTACGATCATATGTTACTTTTCACATGATGGTTTAGCTATACATCTGAATATGTTTATTATCCAAACTATGAAGATACGTGTTGTACTGTCACGCAAAATGTACTCAAACAATACTGCTGTGTAATTAATTACCCGTAATATAATACATTATACAAGTTCTATATTAATACGCTTTTCTAAGCTTTGTGTGTATGTTAAAAAATTGATGAATGAGATTTTAACTCGCTTTCAAACTAGAATTAATCATATTTCAAAATTATCTAAGGCTGATAAAAATATTATAGCAGTTTAATTTACAAAATGAGGAGTTTTTTTAACTAATTCATTTCAGCCGAAAAGCGAGCAAAGCATGTTTTCATGTTTTCATGTCATAAAAAAACATTTTTATTAGTGTTTAATTTAATCAGTAAATAGTGTTTTGTATAGTATTTAATACAATTGGCAATATTTCCAAATATTTCCTAAAGTATTAAGTAAATATTATACATTATAGGGTAATATCAAAGCCCTAATTGGCTTTTGTTCGCCGTAGTTCAAATGGTCGAACAAATGTTGATCTTTATGATCAAAAGAGTTTGAACCAAATGGCTAACTATGCTGATTTTTGTTTCAACTCAATGCCTAACTATAACTCAAGGCACCAAAGTAAGGAGTTGACGAATGAAAACAAAACAACATGCTGTTACAGAGCGATGTGAATGAGTAAATGAATTAATTAGCAGACATTAATTTACTTGTCAACGACAACCGAGACGCGTCTGCACTCAATTTGAACGGGATTTTATTTGCTACGTAGGTACTTGTTTTCATTTTAATTGAAATTTGCTCAATGGTAAATACGTTCCACGCATTCATCATCGTATCGTTTACATTTTTGCCAAATTTGATAAAACTTTCGACTCGTAGGCGACATCAAAATGAGAATTATGTCATTCAAAAATCTTGTGTCGCTTATGTCATATGTGTCTTGTGTTATTTTAAAGAACTTATGCAATACAACAATAGATTAATAACAATTCTATTCGTCTCTTACTCGCCCTTATGTATCAAACAAAAAATTATTTACTTCATACTCATACAATATTTTTAAAAGGACCGTACGAAGAAAACCTCTATCAAGTGGATCTGCTCTTCCGTAACTAAAGCTTAATAGGAACCAAAACCAAGTATGTCATTGAAATCACGATAATTTAGTCTATGTATATCCAAAATTATTAGGGTATGGGGTCAACAACTACAGAATTATAAGTAATTTAACACCATCTTATTCTATTAGTCATAATTGTATGACTTAGGAATTGTCCTAATCTTATTATTTGTTGCATATTTAATGCACTTTAGCAACATTAATCAGATTATTTGCGAAGAGTATCGAGCGTGAGCCAGCTGGTCCGTTAATGAGGCCCACTTTGTCAATTATTTGGTAATTGAACCCCGATGGGATTCCAATTCGATTTGCTACAAAGAGATTGTAGGACTCGTTTGTTGAACGCAGATGGTGACGGCTTCCGTTTCAACGAGAGCTGCGTTAATAGTCAGGATTTCGGAAATAAAAGTTAATAATTTTATCTCATATACGATTTTGTTTTAGGGATAGACATATTCAAGAAGATAGATGTATACTGCAGAAGTAGACGCTATGTATTTTATTTTTTTTAATGTAGGTAACAAACTATGGATTACATTACATTACATATATCACAAATGTAGCGAAGATTAATTTATTAAATAATTTAAAACATAAATTTATTAATATCCAACATTTCTTTTGAATTATACTTTTCATATTTCATGTTTGATGACAAAAGATGAATATGGACGTAGCTAAATTATTATTGAACTGTTTTATTAGAGGTTTTAAGCCCCCAGGTATTAACTCAATTATATTTTTTATATAGTTGGGTTTGTTAGTTGGGTTTTAAATAGTTGGGTGCATCCCTATTATACACATCTATATATAGGAAAGATTTTTATGTATATTTTTAAGTATAATAATCAAATTAAAAAACAATTAACTTTTAATTGGTCAATATAGCATGCGTCTACTGTAAGAGCAAATTTTTATTTAAGTGATTGTGTAAGTTTAGCTTTCATTGTTATATAAAATAAATAAGTTAAGAAAACCATATAATCAAATAATTGATCATAAATTAACATTCCTTCATACATGCGACACAACGTCGTCTACAAGCTACAAACAATATCTCGCGCTGTATAAAACATTAACGTATATCACATTTTCTTTATTGATCCCTACCTTTCCGTTTATAGTCAAATCCATATTCGCTTTTATATTAACAGTAAGGAGTAATTAATTACAGCATTCTCCATTCCTTATTGCCTACTAACACAGGAGATATAGCACAGAAATATTCGCGCAAACATAAATCATATGATAATCTATTACTCTGATAGTACAGCAGTACGGAAAAACCGAAAATCTATGTAATATTATGCATTGAGTATACTTTCTTATTCCTTGAAATATGATGATAATCTCAGGTAACATTCGTGTGATCAATGTGTGATTGTGCCGCAGCGCCGGAAATGTGAAATGAGCTGATAGACTCATTTATCAAAATACAGTGAAATATGGCCGGTCGAAGGGTTTATGATCTTTTCCTTCCTTCATAAAAGGTTTCTCGTTCACAAAAGATTACGCCTCTCATGCTATACACAATTAAAAAAGTACATACAATAACGAAAGAGTTAAAGCTAAGATTGTTTTGTAAGCATTGTTTATTGTCAGAATTATATTTTTTAACATTAGGTGGGAATTTGTAGACAGACATAGCTTATTCCCAATAGATGTTTTTAAAAAAACAGATTTCATTGTATTAAAATGTTCTTTTGATTTATTTAATACCGCACGTTTAATGAAATGCTTCAGGTCCAACAAATGCTAGAAGAGCGGCCGATCCTGATCTCTGCAATCAACTCAAATAATGGATTCACTCCGCTCGCTACCGCCGTGAGGAAGGGTATGACTGCTTTGGTGGACACCTTTATCACAGATTATATAATACTATAATAATATTTTACTTCATATAGCTTTACTGCTTTATATAGCTCTTAGGTACGTGGTCGATACGATTCACTTTTATTCGCTGATAATTAATCGAACATCCGCGGGGCAAGAGGTTTCTAAATATAGGAAATTAGACTTATTAGACTTATTATAAGAGCTCGCTTAGCTTGTACAACATAATTACAAATATACGTAGGATAAAAATATAAACAATATAATATATAATTGAAATTATATTTGTACTAGTACGTATGCATATTTGTTATATTCATAAAGCTATTATAGTTGGTTTAGAATTATATTACAAATTGTTAAGTACTATCCGATTTAATAAGAATAGGTTAGGATTAGAATAGAAGAGGTTAGCGCCTATATGTGTAAAACTTCATTTGATTATATGTAAATTATATGTTTTCACATAATTAACGGTTAAATTTTCATTTCGTCACAATTACATGTTATGTTATTAATTTGTAGACGTTATTAACTCACATTTTTATAAGCTTTGAAACAAACACGCATATCCTAGAGTACCATTGCTATAATAGATTGAGCATTTCCGAACTGTATTCAAGGTGAAATAAACACGGTCAAATTGCTGCTAACTTTCGGTGCGGATGTGAATCAGCGCTCTACCTCCGCGCAGACACCGCTGCACCTGGCTGTGCTGGCGGCGAGTGTGCCCATTGCAGCTCTACTTCTGGAGAAAGGAGCTGATACGGAGGTATGTTTGTGTTATTGGGTTATGGTGTAATGGGTTTCTTTGAAAAAAACAATGTGAATAATAATGCGTAAAATATTAAATAATTATTGATAATTAATGTACTAGACTGCTATGATTGTTTTAACAACTAATAAATCCTCCTTAACCTGCTTGCTATTATTATGTTCCAAAATAGTCATCTGTTTTTAAGAACTTCAAGATTTATTATTTTATTATTAGTATTTCGAACCGGGATAATTAATGGTTTTATATTTTGATCCAAAGTGGCTTTGATTAGAGTTTAATTCTGAAATTTGAGCGTGACAAACTCTAAAGATATCTAACAATCCCTAAAAACACGATAAAAGTTTGCCGCTACTTTCTTAAGTAATTTTATTTTTAAGGCTACGAGTTTATAATCCTTTAGAAAAGCAGAATCGCATTCAAAGGAGGATGAAAGAAAATCGCGTTTTTTCGGAACGTAATGATTTATATCATCGCATTTGTTACAAAAGCTTCGAGATATCAACCAGCTACGTATGGAGCATTACGCCGTAGACTCGGGTAACTTGGAGATCTTGAAATTTGTCTTGCGCCACGGAGATGTCACCGTGCGGGACAGTAATGGGTGGACACCGCTGTTTAGAGCAGGTATTTGAACATTGCTCTTTGCTAAACAAATAAATGATAAATATAACTTCAAACTGAAAACTAAAAAGTGAACGTAACTCTGTCGGTTTGTCTTTACGATTAAACCAGTGTACTTTTTGGGGTGCATATTTCGTACAGAGATAATCTGACACCCGAGCAAAAACATAGCATAGTTTTTATATCGGATATCCCATGAAACAATGACTTTGTGGAAGGAACCCGGAGACTGCCTATCGTTTCCTTTTTTACGTGAAGGGAGAAGAAACGAAAAGCTAGTATAAGTAATTTAAATAATATATTGTGTGAACTATTTAATACTGCTGCAGTCTGCCAAGGATCAAAGACAGAGCTAATAGAAGAACTGGTAAAGCACGGGAGCAACGTGGAGGTCACTGACCGCGCCGGCCTTACTCTTATTGCTGCAGCTCGACTTTTGAAGGACAGACAGTAAGTTTAAGTCGATTGTTATATTATGCATTATTCATAAATTGGTCGTCAGAATATTTTAATTGTGTCCAATAGTGTTTTCGTTGTTTCCCAATATTCCTAAAGTAATGATATCTTATACAAGTAAGCCTAGGATATTATATTCTTTTAACGTGCCGTGTGGGATTTCCTAAGTGAATTTAATAATAAATAAATTTATGTTTTAATTTAAGATTACAAAAATGTGTTTCAATTTCAGCGGCCGCCGAAGAGAATCAGTTCTGAAGTTAGTTGATATTCAATTTCAACATGAAAAGGCGCTCGCAAACTTCACACGACTTACTAAGAAAATCTCCAGTGTACAGACCTTGCTTCATGTTAAGTGACTAGTGGTCCGCCCTGGCCTCACTCATGGTATATACATAATTATACAGTACTCAGGGATAACGCACATATAGATTAAGATTTCTAAGCATGTCTTAAAATTTATGATGGGAACTCTTCCGCTTGATATTATTAGAACTAATGTTTGTAATATTCAATTAGAATGAAGATTACAAAAATATGACATTTTATTATTTTAAGTGTTTCATAATAGTGTTATAACTATGTCATAATAAATTATGCTGGTAATCAATATTTATAATAGAAAATGGTAAATAAAACAGAATTGTATAATTAAAATCTAATTTATTATTTAAAATAATTAAGTAGAAAATATTTACAAAAACTAATTCTAAGAGAGTATTGAATTGCAATTGCGAAGAATGGTAACAGAAGTGGGAAATGTCAAGGAGCTAGCTGCTCGAAGGCGCGAGTTGTCACGGACACCACAGCCTTACATCGATGAAATGCATTTGATGGCAAGCCAATAATTTAATCCAATAAATAAATAAATATTACATATTAAATCCTTAACAGATTCTATACCAGAGCATTAATAATATGATTTGCACGGCCCAGCTTTCTATCGCTTTCGATGCAGAGGCTTTTACAAGCTGATAATCGTAATCCATTTGATGTATTTTGTTATTGTCACCACCATACTCGGTTATTGGTCTTTGTTCTTCGACTTCTCCTCTTTCAAACTGCGCTGCTTTTGTGTCTCTTTTTCGTCTATGTTGATGTTCAGCCGTGTCTAAGTCTTCATAGTCTTCCAAGTCGTCGTCTTCATTTTTAGCGGGGTTACTGTTTTTATCCACCGTTTCTTGCATTTCGCTTCCCTCAGCTTTTAAATCGGTTTCAAGTTCATCATATCTGTTTAAAGGATTTACTAATTTGAGGTGGGTCGTTTTTGATTCTTTAAAAGAAGGAGAAGCGCCATTGTTATCTTTCTTTAAATGTTCCATAACTTGAGGTGGTATTTCACCCATGAAAGGACCGAATTGTGGCGTTTTTAAAATAAGTTCGCTATTTGCAGGTAATTTTGCAGAAAACAGTTTTGTGTTCATTTTTGCAATTTCTGGTACACTTGTTAGTGTCGCGGCAGAAACTGTTTTTCCATCGTAGGTGGTGAACGTTTGATCACTGAAGGATAGCTTTTGAGAGTGTTCTTTTGGTAGTTTTGGGTCTGGTGGTAAATAACTTGGTCTGGGTCTATTTGATTCCATTTCTAAATCAGATGGAACATCTCTTTCCATATTTTTCTTGCTAAATAATGCGTTGAGTTCAGACTCTGTTTTTACGTAAACTGGGTGAGGTCTATCTTCTTTAGCATGATTTCGCGGAAACACTTCCTTTGTTTTGTCTTTATTTGACAATAAATGATCAGGTGGAGAAGGTATGAACATAGGCTCAAAACTTTCTGTAATTTTATCGCTTGGATATGCATGGTTTGTGTTAATATATTGTGGAGCTTCTTCATAATCTTCTTCTACATCTGTATCCTCTCTTCTATTAGCTGTGTTACCTTCGTATTCTGCTATTTTATCTTCGCTTGCCATCAGAGGTTCTCTGATAATAGGCTTAAAACCGCTTTCAATCACAATAGAATCGGGCTTGAAGCCTGTGTTAACAGCTGGGGGGAAATTTGAAGGATCCGCCGATTGTCCAATAAAGTCTGAAGATTTAATTTCATTTTGTGCTTGAGGTTGTTCAGCAATTTTGACTTGTGTTGTTGGAAGCGAATGATACTCTGGAATGTCATTGGATGCTTGTACAATGTGTGGTTTCATTTGAGGTATATGTTGCTCCAAAGGTAATGGATTATCCATTGGTTTTCCAAGTATTATTTGTCCGGGTTTACTGAAATACTGTTGAGGTGCACTTTGCTGTGCAACTGCATCATTCGGGCCCGGTAGCGTTATTTGGCTTTTAACTACTTGATTAGCAATTAAATCAGTGTGGCCTAAACTTAAAGTTTGGCTTTGAGTTGGAAAAGATACACCTGGACCTGGCTTGCCTAAAATAATTGGTTGTCCAACATTGTTAGCGGCTTTAGGTACATTTTTAGATAGTTGATGGAATATATTTTTGGGCGGTCCATGCAACGGTGGCATCGCTTTCATGGGCGGAATATTGGGGGGTAGCTGGGCAGGTCTATTTCCGTTCATAGGTGGTCGATATTGATTGTTAGAGTACTTATTCTGTTTTTTAGGCATGCCGTGATTAATATGCGGATGAGGCATTGATAAAGGATAGCCCGTATTGCTCTTTTGATAAGCAGGATACGGTCTCCTCAATTTGATCTCAGGAGGTGTTGGTCTTTTGAAAGGTGGTCGTAAATTTCCCGGTGGCTTATTGGGAGAATTAGGGCGCATCACTGCATGTAGCGTCTGCGGCTTCTGACTCGGCGGTAACATAAAGCTGTTAGGAACTTTGCCAGAATCAATAACGTACTCATCGCCTCTTATGGGATGTTCAGGCACGAAACTCTCCTTGACATCCTCGTATACTTGGTACTGCTGGGGTTGGGGCTTAGTAGAGTTCCGTTTGATTTCATCTTTCATAGTTTCTTCTAAGCTTTCAACCGCTTCTATGACATCCTGTATTTGTCCAGTGCTTATTGGCAATTCATACTCCTGTCCGTTGTACCTATCAGGTTCCGGGTACACTTCACCCGAGAGGCCGTCGTCACCATTATCGCTACTGAAATCGTTATAATTTTGTTTCGTATTGATTATTTTCTCGAATTTCTTGCGTTGATCTAAAAAGTTAGAATCCGGTTTGACGCGGCTCTGTACCTGTATGGACTCTTCACCTACGAGGTCGCTCGGGAGAGCAACGCTCTCGACCACGCGGCTCTCTTGAGCCTCCGTCTCGTCGCACTCATCTACTACGTGGATTTTCCAACCGAGATGTCGGTGTGTGAAACACTGTAAACACAAAATAACATAAATAACTGCATTCAGCGGAAACAAATTATAAAATGATCACCGTCGAGCATTGTAAGTAAACCTCATACGAAAGAAGATTTGAAGGGCTGAAACAGAAAAAGATGGATGCATTATTTACAAAAGAAACCAATTCAATTGTATCATTCAGATTGGTTCGAAAGGAAGACAATGATAATGAAATCGAAGTCGTAACAAAAACATGCAAAGAACAAAATAAAACGTTAAACATAAGTATGAAGTATATAAAATGTGATCTACTGAGATAGCAACTCAAAATATTCCAACAAAAGTGCATTCAAAATATATACAGATAAGAACAAATTAGGTATTATTAGGATAACAGGAGTAATATTAGGATAACAGGAGTAGTTATCCTGGCAAGGCATTTTGTTACCTGATAGTAGACCGTGTCCGGGGTATTCTTGTCCGGGATCCAAGTAACGACACCCGGGTTGCCTTCCTCACACACGAGCGTGAGAGAGCGCTGGTACGCGCCGAAGCTGGGGAACTCGTCCGCGGAGGGGCCCTCGCTGTCCGGGGTCCAGTTGCAGAGGCGCCCCACGCCGGACGGAATTAACTCGCCGCTGCGAGTGCGGCGCACGCCCGCGAAGATTCTTACGTTCTAAATAAAAATTATATGGCAATCAATAATGATAAATTAGGACGATAGAAAACCGTGGGTGTAGATATAAAACAATGAGTGCGACGTTATTGCAATTGAATTATATATTATATTTAGTAAACAAAATTTCAAAATATATAATTCATAATTAGTGCTGACAATACAATCTTTATACCATGTCTAACTTTTTGACAATAAATATATGCCTTGCGATAAGACCGCCATTTGTGCATATTTTCTGTCTTGCTTGTGCTTTAGTGTAAAGTCTATCTTACATAATCAACGATATAATTTGTTGATAATAGCTACCTGTTTCTCCGCATCGCTCTTATGGTAGTAGCCTCCCACGGGGTCGTCAGTGATGTAGAAGGGATGGAAGCGCGCCGGCTCGGCCGGATCCGAGCCCCCCTCCACCACAAACGTGTACTTTTTGCCGCGCACCACGGTGATCTCGGGGATCAGCAGACCGTTAATGTACCAGGATATTCCCCAGCCCACGTGACCTGGTTAGTTATTCATTGGAGGCATTAAAAAGTATAATGGTAGAGAGAAAATTTCAAAAGATTTATCTTTAATCTGATTTCTTGTATAAGAGTCCCGCAGGGACCTATTCTGGGTCCTTTGATTTTGTTATATTATATTGAAAATGGATTTCTTATCAGATTTAATATCAGAGCAATCAATTTAAAAATTAAAGGAAAAAACAAAAATACATCATTTAACATGCTGTTAAACAAACAATTTGAATTTATTGCTTATACTTTTGTATTTTATATGATTACTTAAAATAGAGCAAAATTATATTGTTAAATTTTATCCGAACAAAGATGCATCATTACCCTTGAACGATTGCTTGTACCTGTACCTCTTGTATATACTAATGTACTACAAGTCGATGGCACACATACCGGTGATAGCGGAGTACCCCTGCTTGCCGCCGGTAGGCCCCATCTGCGCGTACAGCACGCCGTCCGCCGGCTCGTAGCATGCGATGCCGGGGATCTCCCACGCCGCCTCGCGCGCCACCGGCCGCGGCGTCGGCACCGGGTTCGGCTTTATTGCTACTGCCTGTAGGATGAATGGATTCAAGTGACGATTCATAACATATAACAAACCATTAAAATTGACAGTGGATAATCTCAAGTCATGATAATTTTTTCTTTAATTAAATGAATTATAAAATGTCTAAAATGTTTAATTTATGTTGGTTGAGCAACGTTTGAGCTTAACACAGAGTGTTGAGTTTATTTTGAAATCACAACTTAATTAAAAAGTAACAGTTGGTTAATAAAGTTTTATTAATAAGTACCTCTTCTTCCAATGCAGTGGGGACACTTGGGGCATTATCGGCACTGGGGGCAGTGGGTTGTACTCCGTCCTCACCCTCTGGCATGGGGCAGTTCCATAGCGGCGCTCGACCAAATTCGATTAAACGGTCGCCCTGTACACATTTAAATAACGTAAATAAGAAAGAAAACTATATAGTAATATAATTATTATGACATCGTTGCTTGTTTTTCTTATAAATCCTATAATTTTCTATAGCCCTACTGTAATTGTGTTCGACTGCGGCTTCATACACACACTCATCTCCGTGACATGCATGGGGTACGACATCTCATCCCGTTCACCAGCCCGCGATCTAACTTCTGTCACACTTAGTAAAGTGCTTGTAGCACTACATCTACTTCCACCGCAGCGTGACTCACCTCAGTGAAGTGCGTGTGGTAGGACACCTCGTCGCGCTCGTTCCGCGGCCCGACGGCCCACAGCACGGGCTGCGGCGCGTCGGTGCGCACGCGGCGGTCGAGCCGGTCCGCCGCGCGCAGCGGCCGCTGGTACGTCACTATTGAGTAGCCATTTACCAGCGCCGCGTTCAACAGCCGCACTGAGTTCGTGTTCGGCTGAAACAAATGTTAAGTACACGTAACTAATAAAAGGATAGAACTATATGTTAACACCGATGCAAGAAACAATATTTCTCAACTTCTTATCATCAATTCCCAAGAATAGATCTTAAATTTTTTATTTTCAGCTTTTCCCTAGCCGATGTTATGATAAAAGTAGTAGTAAGTTTTAACATCGCCTCTACCAAACGAATCACAGACTTGAGCGTAAACAATTATACAATATGATTCATAGAAATTGTCCATGTGGATAACGATAATCTTAAACACTCTCAATGAAGTCTGATTTTGATATCAACATAGTTGATAACTACCATGTAATGAATACAAATATCACCCACATGGAATATAAACCTAACCAACCAGATGCTACTTAATCATTATACGCCTTCTCGAAGCTGGTTAATTAAATTCCTAATATCAAAGAAAATAATCACAAGCGAATTGTTTACAAACTCTGTTGCGATATCTCAAATAGCGGTTCCTCCGAAGGCAATGCGGCGGCGCAATACCACCGAGTTATAAACTACACCTTCTTAAGTTCGAACAAGCAAACTTACACCCCGTGTGTGAACACAATAATAGCACAATTATACTTATTATATCCGAAACATTCGCACGCCAAATTGTGCTGTAATCCCATAGCTATAAACAGGATAGTAGCATGACGGTAATCAAGCCATAATCTAGTTTGAGGCCTGTCGTATCGAGTTACTTGTAGCTAGGGGCCATATATATCGCACAGCTAAATATTACACGCTCAGATTCGATAACAATCTCGGATCTTGACTGAATTGAATTAGACCATAATATTATATTGATATTGGATTATGTATGGCTTCTGGATCTCGTGTTCTTAATGGCCTGAAGTTATACGCTGTAATTTATTTGATGAGCAGAATTATGGGACTCTATGTGACAGTTTCCAATGTCGTAAATGGTGTTATGGCACTTCTGTTTATGCTAGTTATAGACTAGAGTATATGCTAAGTATATGTAAAGCATATATCTATCGTAAGTGAAGTCCCGTGGGGTATGGATAGTGGGGTATGGATAGATGGTATACATCTGTTTCACATTTACATGTAGATGATCACCGAGATATTTACTTTTTTGCCTCACCGGGAATCAAACCCACAACCTCTCAGTTTTAAGTTGAAGCGTTAACCACTGTACCAAAGAGGCGGTTAAATATCTATCGTATATACGATATCGCTTTTCTGATCTTTCTTCATCGAAGTAATAAAAATGTAAAGTATATCTGAGGAAGAACATAATCTAAAAACTATGCACGCTTCAAAGTATTCAAAATATCTGTAAAGTAGCTGATACACGCAACTTTGTACGCGGCTAAAGTTTTCCTCATTACTGAACCATCTCAGCTATAAAACGTGTACCAGATAAAATACCCAATAATATTCCAAATGCTTTGTCAGAAATTGTTTGTTGTTGTTAGATCAAAAGCCTCATTCATATTATAATGAGAAGAATTGAAAGTAACAAAAATATAGCGAGAGGCCAGATTATTATTACTAAAGGAGCTTAACTATATCTCTATATCGTTACATAAAGTTTCATACGAGATACATGAAATGAATTTCAACTCAGCTAATTACAACGAAGCGTTTGATCTGGCGTGTTTTGAGAAAACCGAGTACCAAATTACGAACCATATCCAAGTTGGGTTAAATAAATAGATATCAACTCAAAAGCAATTAATATGTATATAAATACTAGCTACACCTCGCGGTTTCACCTACGTAAGTCTGTATCCCTGTATTTTGGGAAAAAAGTTGCCTATATGCTATTCTAACTGTCCAGCTATATACGTACCAAATCACTGCAATCGGTTCAGCAGCTTTTCGGTGAAAGAGTAACAAACATACACATACACATACAGCCATCGTCACAAACTTTCGCATTGGTAATATTAGTAGGATTTTCACATAACCATAAAATTATAAGAGTTAGTCCATTTATATTGTTAAGAAATACTGCACTGATTATTATCGCTTACTCTTTTATGTTTTATTAGTTGAATAGAAAATTGAATATAACAGCAGCTACTTAAAGGATATTATAGTGTAGAGATACACAAACTGTGAAGTTTGTTGCCCATATAAATTTATAAAAGGATGTATCTTCTACTCTATCTGAAGAAGATAAATAATCAAGGAGATAAGCAAAGGAGACAGGGCAACTATGCAATAGCAAAGTTAGTAAAAGAGGGCATCACAACAACATGCATACACAAGATTACGAAATAATAATAAGGGTTAACGCATAAACCCACAACAGGTTCGAAAGAACTTAACGTATTGTTTTTCATAGCTATAATTATGTTTTAAAAATAAGGGGCGTCTGAAAATCAGTGCTGTCTGATGCTCTCGAGTTCTGGGCAGCACTAGCTCCGACGCAGCTTTTACTACTGTATGAGATATGTTACTTAAACTGTTATAAATAATGTTTCAAGCAATAAACAACTTTCCCATTGTTAATCAGCACACATTTATTAGAGTACAAATAAAGATGTCTCACAGCAATGTTCTCATCGGGGCAAGATCCATGGGAGCCGGCGCACTGGCTCTTGGCATCCAGGTAGTAGTCCACCGCGTAGCCCTTAAGGGTGCTCTTGTTGACCCACGCCACCGTCACGTCGCCGCCCACCATCTGCGTGTGCTCCGCGTCGCCGGAGATACCGAACGACATGTACTCTCCATCCTCTGATAACACCAGATATGTAACTCAATGTTAATGATTCAGTAAATTTATCGGTATTGCATTAGAATCTTTAGGTCGTGCTAAATAGTTTGGATTGAGACAAGAAAATCCAGAAACTATTGACTCATTATTTTAAGGAGACTTTCAGCTGGTAGTTCTCAAATAAACGCCTAAACAACGAAACATTTTGAGATTTTAATTTCAATTTATAACAGAGACTATTGTTTTATTAAGCCAAACTTCAATAGTTCATATTATGACATTTATTCCAATTTATCTGTATTTGAAATCACTTGATGAGTGAAACTACACGGAGGAAATAGAAACAGTACAAACACATTATTCACTTATAACGTATATAAGTAAAAGCACAAACTAATCTCGAATTGTACTATTTCTTACTACAAAAGGCGCTGCACGGCGACATCAATAAATTCAACTGTGATTTGTTCCTCTCGCTCAGCAAAAGCATAGCTTCTATGAAATTAATCACGAACCTGAAAGTGACGTTGTTCACGGACCATTGGAGTAATAGAAAAGTTATATGTTAGCTTTTGAGCGGTTTAAATGTGTGAGTTGCATTTGCGGAGTTGCATAAACGAGATTGATTTATTAGCAAATGTGATGCTTTGTTATTGGAATTGCGTAATTATTATACTTATATACTCTTTTTTAAAGAAGAAGAGCTTGTTTGTTTTTGGAACGCACTAATATCAGGACATACTAGACCAATATAAATATTATTGATCCATTGGATATTACGTGATCTTTGTGTGTTGTAGGTCGGGACGACCGTTAGTTCAGCATAATTTTACGAGTCTATGACTCCTAATATTTGCCATTATAACAAATATGTCTAATTTCATAATCACCATAACACTTATTACTATTCTTATGAATTACAGTTGTGTTCTCACTTAACTTTTTTCCAATCTGAAACTTCGTTTACATACTACAAAAATAAACAAAATAAGATAAACATACGCCAAAAGGCTCAATTCACAAACAAATTATATTGTCTATAGCGTGCCGTATGCAGTCTCTGATACAAGCAAAGAGTCTGGCTCTTCACTACCCAACAAAGACTAGTGAGAGTTCAATCACACAATCATTCCACACGCAATGTTTAAAGTATAACATTACCCAATTTAGCGACCAGTTGCAAGACGATGCTGTCCCCGGCGATGGCCCAGCGCACCTCGAAGGCCAGGTCGTCGTGCAAAACCTCGCAGTTCAGCTTGGACTGTGAACACAAGTATTCGTTATTATACGTCTCACTAGTTGGCATGTAGGTCCATTTGAGATAATAGAACAGATGATGTAAGTTAATAAAACATTGGTGGTTTATTGCTTAACTAGCTGTTCGGCCAGCTTCGCTCGTGTTACATACATAACCTATGTCATGTGTGAAGTTGCAGCTTTCTAACGGAGGAAGAATTTTTGAAATCGGTCCATTGGTTTTTGCATGAAAACGTTACAAAAATACAAAATTTTCCTCTCCATAATATCAGTGCAGATAGTGTATGTGTAATTTATGGGGAGATAAATTTAAAATAAAAAGCCACTAATAACATTATTTTTTGAGCAACATAACAGATATAAAGTATGGCTTACACTGAATTTGAGTTGCAATCTTTCGCAAACTTACCCAAGACAATCTTAGGAAATCATAGAACTATTTTAGCAACATCTAATTATTGGAAAGGCATCGTGCTTCTACAGAATTACAAAACAGAATAATAGCAACGTCTTCGATATTAACATTTCGTGTACCAGGAAATAATAAAAGCGCAAAACTTATTTGCATCTAGTGTTGAAATCAAAGTTGGAACGAAGCAAATTACCGCGACTTCTCGATCGATTTTATTCGACGCCGCACTAACTTCGTCTCATAGTTTGTTCTCCATAGCAAAACTTTGCGTTCGACGTGAATATGGGAGCCAGTAACCGCATTCTGCTTTTATTTAAGAACTTTGATTTGTTTGAACAAGAATACAAATCTGTAGGTATGTATTTAACTTCCATTATGCGTACCCACACGAGTAGCATGCCTTAATCAATCTAACAAATAGATTACGTTGGGAGAGATACTAGGCTACTTTTTTAGTTTTTCTTTTGTCTTATGAATGACATAATTTTCAGTAGTGTAGTTTATAATGAAATTTTTCATTTGTGTAATTTATAGACTATAAAATCTCAAATGTATTTTTTGTTTTCACGAATAAAATTCTTAATCATTACCATTACTTTTTAATATACCAACTGGTATCAAATCTCTCATATTGAATATATAAAATACTACATTATTTATATCTATATCTATACACTATACCCAAATTAACTATTTAAAAAGATATACCCAAACACTTGAAAAAATTATTTCGTCAAGGCAAACTTTAATTAACTAATGCTTTATTACGGCATATTATTCTGATTCTAGGGGAATGAATTTTTAGCTAAGCGTAAGTTTACTATGTTTGCTAAACGAAATCAAACCTTTCCTCTCCGTAAGCGTAGATGAGACACAAGACGTAGCTCGGACGAGACAACCCCCTTAAGGGAAAATGTAAATACTGTATATTTTATCAGAGTTTTTATAACATCTTATCTGCTTTCATTTAATAGCTACTCTGAGTTGTATAAAATGTTTCTGCATTTTCCGAGCCATGCACTCACGTTCGCTAAAATAGTTCTGATATTTTCAGTCATACTTGAATCTCGAAACTAGACCATTATAAAACTTTCGCTGAACTTGTTTCTAGAGCCTTTACCTTTTCGTTGGGTAAAACTGCATTAGATTGTGTATGAACTCACAAATGTAACTGCTAGTAAATTATTTTTATATTTGTGTATTTGTTTTCTACACTTGTATTTTTTTTTTAAACAGAAGTTTATCAAAGCGGCAATCCGTTTATTGTAGTTCGTATTTACATAATTAACCTGATAAAAGTAATTCGACAAAAAACGTAATGTAGATTTAATATTAGCAGAACAATTTCCAAGTTCAATCTAAAAAACAAATTGACAATCTTTCTACAAAATATTAAAGCTAGATTTGAACCGGGATAGAACGTATTCTATATGTTAATCCAGATGATTAACTATGTATGTGCAACATTTTTAGTTCATTCACACATTTTGTATTTTGCGGACAATTTTCTAAACTTTTTAATCATATCCCCCATCTGCAGTTATTCTTTGTATCTTTGGATAATCTATCCTAAATCGTAGTTCAGGACATAATCCATCGTAATATAAAATTTAATTTAAATCTGTTTAATAGTTTTTACGTACTAGGGCTACAAATGTATTAACATCAAAATATACCTTCAAGTGTGTAAGTATGGTGGACAAAATGACAAAAATCTTAAGCGGATCTGACAAACAAATGGTATTTTAACACCTTCAGGGAAATAAAACAGAGCATGTAGCGATGTTACCGCTCGCAAGGCATATTCGGTACACGTAACCGAGTTATATATTACAAAGGCGTGCCAATTTGCCTCCACTCTGGCCGGCGAAGCGTCAATTTGCCCTAATAATATGGCGACAGCTTTTCTAGCTCACTCAATGGTTGCTATGGCAACTAGGTGATTACTTGCCTTTAGAATCTGTCAGTATTACAATTGAATAGCCTTCGAATGTCATGTAATCTTTTATCTTTCTTTATAAAAAATTACCACAAATGTTTGATCGACCAATTCATAAAAATGAGCTAAAACTTTCAAAACTGATGTGCATAAATTATTATTTCTTACCGAATAACGTAACCTATTCAATTGAAATTTGTCGTGCATTTACACCCTTACTACACCACCGTTGAATGACTTAGTAATATGGGACTGCTTATATTTTAGAACCAAGAATTTTGTAAAGAAAAAAATATTTTTATAATATACGAGCATAAAATTTAAAACATAAAAATACTGTATTTAACTCGACTACACAATTCAACTCTACAAACCATAAAAGTGCTATTTAAAGAATTCCAAATGAAACGTTTCAACAAAAAGCCTTTCGTATTATAAGAAAGTTTTATAATAAACGGTTAGGTAAGTCGTTTTATGGCAAATAGAGTTATTCATGAGGGTCGTGGGGTCACCCAGTGGGTCACCAAAGGGCCTGCAATGCGTACGTACAGGACATCATTCTGTGACTGGAATATTTTGAGCATATCTTAAATATTTCACATTTCGGTTACTGTGTATGTATAAAACTAGGTAACGTGTATTTACTTACTTATTATGATACTATTTTGTTTGTTATTTTATTTGCTTTTAAGAGTTCTAAAAAGTAACGTAGGTATTTAAAGTTTTCAATTAATTTTGTCAGGGTCCTAACTCTCCGTTTTAATCACGAAAATATGTATAATAATTCCATCAATAACTAAACGCTGAACCACTTTTAAGAAATTTTGCGTGGAGATATTTATTTCACCTATTCCAAAGATAAAAAAGGGATTTTTTATTAAATTCTGATGTGATTAAATCAAGAGAAGTTAAATATGCCCTGCATGCATAAAAAATATACAGTTTGAAACTTAAACATTGTTGGCAAACGGGAAACATTAAGCATTATGCGCATTAGTATATAAATATGTATTTTTTTTCTGAAATACACACAATTTCTCATCATCATATAAACATTAATTCCAAAGATACCTAATACGTAATGCATTTCTATACATGCTTTATGAGTGAAATATCAAATTGATAGTAATAAAACCAACACTGATGTAAATCGTATACTCAGTCACATGGATACACACGAAAACTTTATCAATGCGAGTTTCAATCGATCCACTGCGACTAGCAATCAGTTTTTACGATGGAAAACGAATATCGCAATAGTATGAATAGATCAACGCACGGTAAAGTGCAGAGTCGATGGACTATGGTCGCTTTAATCGCTACGTTTTATGTCAGTTATCGATAGCTCGGTCACCGTCGCATGTCATCAATTTTCAAATTTTTCTTTCTAATAAAATCTGACGAAAGTTAATGAAGAACATTTTTTAATACACTAAGTATTTTTAAATACTTAGTGTCTTAAAGAAGTATTTTTAATACTTTGTGTCTTAAAAAAATTTGCTCTTTTATTTTTTAATACGTTTATGACGTGAGTGGAAATTGTAATAATGATGATTTATATTATATTTTTATGTTATCCTAATTTTTTTAAGTAATGTTTAAATGTATCATGTATTGAAGTTCGTAAGTGCCGCTTGCCGTAAGTGGGCTTTAAATCGATTATTAAATCGAGTATTTAGTATCAAAAGTACTCGTGGTTGTACATCTGAAACTTAACACCAATACAAAAATATGGTGACTTACAAATATCTGGTACCAGCTGTACAATTTTGTTACCCCTTTTCCTTATCTGCAGAACTTTTTTATTACTCGTGTATCATCATTTTAACTAGAATGGAAAACTTGTTTAACGACACTCGTTTTAGAATCTCTTTATATATTATTACTATGCTGCACATGAGACTTTTATGATACTTATATATTTCGATTATCATCACTAGTCACTATATACATAAAGCTAAGTCGCTTCCCACGTCTGTATGTATGTGTGCTTAAATCTTTAAAACTACGCAACGGATTTTGATGGTTTTTTTTTAATAGATAGAATGATTCAAGAGAAGGGTTTATATGTATAATAACTTCCATTAAACTACTTAAAATTCTACGCGTGCGAAGCCGCGGGCATAAGTTGGTCATTAATATCAGAATACACTATATAAATCTGTACATATGTATTATGTATGTCGAAAGTAGGAATTAATATTTGTAAATTTCGTAAACCCATCTCTTTAATATTCCTTAAAATAATAGTCATTGGTAATGTATTCGTGACTTATAACAGCGGAAAATTGTCCATAAGATATTTCTCAATAATTGTTATCACGTTTGCTTGCCTCGTAGAAAGGAGCTAACGTGTTGCGTGAGGTGAGGTAATTTTTAATATGTCAAAGATTCTTAAATCGGTAAATGAAGGCCGGAATGTTTCGCATTCTATAAATTTTTATGAACATAAAGTGAAATTGGTTTCTTAAAATCAAATGATATTGGGCAATGAAATCATATCAAATTTTGTATGAACAATTCTGAGTATCACTCGAATGAACAGACAAAAGTCCCTCTTGATATCTGGATTGGAAATCAGTTAAATACGCGAAAATGCTTGATAAACACAAAAGTTTAAGTTAATTTGTTAAATAATTGCCTGCAGAAAACGCGATACCGTATAAGCTCAATATAACCTAAGACTGACCCGAACGCAATAAAAGCACTATATAACTGAATAGCAAAGGCGAAATGGCGACTTTAAATATGAAATGGTAAGATTTACTTTTATACAGCACAGTATTTGAGCAATGAAAGCCGGTAATAATAAAAGTATAGTCGTTGCCAATTCGCTTTGTCGTGATGAAGAATGCCTCTATTCTGTGCTGAGTTATCATCTATGTTATAAAACTCTATTGTGTTGCGTGTTCTATATACGAATGCCTTTTCTTTTATATTCCACCAACGCCCTGACTCTTTGGGAGTATATTTTTGTATAAAAATCAAGCATTTCTTAGGTTACGTTATGTTGGAACAAAATCATGCTTGGGGTTGACAATTTGACCTTTTATATTGCGCAATAGCAGAGTTCTAATGTCTTTAACAACCTCATTCTTTCAACTTTATTAATTTGTAGCTGACAGTGCTTTATCTGCGTCCTAGATTCAATTAAATGCATGCAAAAACAAGTACATCGAGTACAAGTATGAATGCATATAAATAAAAAATCAATAGTTATATTACTCGGTTTCATTAACTCTATACAAAGATTTTAGTTTTTTCGTTAACACACAACTTACGTTCAAGCCACAAATAACATTAAGCTATACTAGCAAGCTGTATACCTATAGTTTTTCAATTTAACGTTATAGTAATAATAAAAAAGGGTTATAAATGAAGTGACAACTTCAAGTTTCAACCAGCAACAATGGTCTAAAAAAACTCGCATCACCATTTGCAATAACGAAAACAATTTATCATATCTTCATGAGACGTTCAGAGTAATGGATAGAAATGAAACGCGAAGTGCTTGGCAAGCTTTATTGCTATGAGTATTATATCGTTTTAATGTATAAAAGTTAAAAATAACAACTTAATATTTCACAATTTATCACGAGCGGCAGGGCACCGAAGGAACTTATGTATAAACATTATGGCGTCGTTAATTATAGTAACCCTTTCGATTTGACCTCCAGATAGACTTCACCGTGAGCATGTGCAGTTTGTAAAGATACTTGCTCACTCATGAATTTAGGGCACAAGCGAACTGCAGTTATATCAGTTCATCAGAATGCACATCGTAATATATCTACCTTCTATTCTTTTGTATAAATTATTTTCACATCACTGTAAAAACTTAGGTAGTTTTGGTACTTTAAGGTAAGTTACAAAATATGTTATGTGTTCAAAATTTCCAAACGTATGAGATTCCTTCAGTTTGCTCTAAAGTTATAAAATATTCCCGCCACTTACTCTTACTATACTAAACTTAAAATGGCCTTTTTATGAAGGCGGTGGAGAAGTTTACGATCTATCTACACTATATATCACTTTTACTGGCAAAATCGAAACACAATGTGTTGTGGAATCGCTGAATTCCAAGATGGTGAACGGAACGGTTAATTATCATATGACGGGAAGGGACAATAAACAATCACAGCTCGGAATCTAATCGCCAAGGCCTAGTGAGAGGAGCGTTTAGAAGGGCAATGTACGATTGGGAAACTGTGTCGTAATCGATTGACCACGGATGAGACGAGAGGATGTGTTGCGCGATCGTTGCGCCATCAGAGCCGCGACCTCCCAAATGGGTCAAGGTCAAACCGGTAGTCCTGGCCGTGGTTGAACGGCACGCGGTGGTACTGCCGCGCCAGCCGCGCCTGCTCCAGCTGAATGTTTTCCTCCCTCAGAGCCTCTAGGCGCTCTTTTTCTCTCTGCTGCCTGATCAGGTCGTCGTACAGGTAGCTCTGCAGCTCTAGCGCCCGGCGTCGCTCTTCGTTCAAGTACTGAACCGTTAGCAAGTCTTGTGTCGCCGGGTCTAGCAGCGTGAACGTCTGAGGTATTATTTCGATTTCATATTTATCATCGCTCTGTTTCTCTGCATGGTTAGCGATGCTTTCA
This sequence comes from Zerene cesonia, assembly GCF_012273895.1. Lineage (NCBI taxonomy): Eukaryota > Metazoa > Arthropoda > Insecta > Lepidoptera > Pieridae > Zerene > Zerene cesonia. The sequence goes on along the minus strand of NC_052130.1, from coordinate 70,662 downwards.
CGTTCTTTGTTGTCATTTTGGCTTGAATGTTGTTCATTTTGAACATTTTGTTCTGATTGGTCATTTTGTTGTGATTGTTCATTTTGTTGTTGGTCATTAGGGGTCGGTTGGTCATTTTGGGTGGGTTCGTGTTGTGGGGGTTGGTCAGCGCGGCGGTGCAGGTGCGAGGGGGCCGGAGCGTCGTCAAGGGAGGCAGGTGGGCCGGCGCCGAGCCTCTGGGGGCGGTAGGTGGTGGCGTCGAGCCGTGCGAGGGGCTTGCGGGCCCGCGGGGCGGAGGGCGCGCGGGGGGCCGCCGCCGCCAGCGCTTTGTTGCGGCTCTGCAACAAGAACCTCTACTCAGGACAGGGGCAAAGATGGCACGAAGGATGGGAAGGATGTGTGATTGTGTTTCGATGATGCACTTACCCCCTTACTAATAAACTTTGTTACTAACCAGTTTTGTTTGTGCGTAATGGTTTGAGATGGGGCACAAAGACTGATTAGGCAGGATTCAAGATTCGATAGTAATGCATTAAAGTTTAAACTATTCTTGCGAGCCTTATAATTTTAATTGATTTTGACATTGATTTTCTTTTCCTAGGTAGGTGTCTTCACATATCGAAACGTATCGTATGAATACACTAACTCAAAGGCAAGTAACCTGTTTAAATCTGAAGGCGAGCCATTGAGGAGCGCAGATTGCGCGAGATCTCGTAACAAGTTGGTGTCTTGATGAGCTCACGAACGGTTTTAAAATATTTCATTCGGTTTCGCAAACATGTGAATAGCGATTATCTATGCTGATGTTGCTAATTAGCTCCCATTTATACAAACTTTGACATATCAAGGATTGCCAATTTGAGTGAACCAATTGCTTTTGAATTATTTCTTATGTTCGAAATTTATAGCTTTATCGTATTTTTAAAGCTATTGTATACATTTCAATTCGTATCGCGCAATAGACTTATCGTAGATTTAAATATAAAATACACGTTATTTTTCAATAACCAATAACATTTCAGAGCCATGCAAAAGAGCCAAAACATTTTTAAAGCGTATTTTTCTACCAATTTTTTATTTTATAGCGAGAGCGGATACGCCACGTTAGCTTTTTATATTATTGGTACTCCTTTTTGTGGTTTGTGCTTTATGTAATAATAAAATTACGTTTTAAAGTTGGAAAGGTTAGTCGTTTACCTAATACTGGTTTTGTTTTCAGCAAAGACATAATTAAAAAATCCTTAACGAAGTAACCTTATAAGATACAACACACACAACACAGCCTCATAAATATTTAGTATTCGATTGTCAGAATACAGACGTATAATTCTCATTCACAGTAAAAGATATGAAAATTTCAAAACGAGTTACGAGGAAAATTTTATAAACAATATTCGTAATATCACAATATTTACGAGCGCGCAGTAAAAACATCATAAAATATTCTAACTCGCTGAAAACTGCGCTTCCAAGCCAGCGCTGCTTTCTGCTGTTGGAGCTTTATATTTTACTAGGGAAATGCCCCGGCTTCGCACGAGTTGTAGAGGATATTTATTGCAAATAATTATTTTCTGCAAAAAGATCACGAACGTCCCTGGGAGGCACGGACCAAAATGACAATCCCTACTAATATTATAAATGCGAAAGTAACTCTGTCTGTCTGTCTGTCTGTTACGCTTTCACGCCTAAACCACTGAACCGATTTTGACAAAATTTGATATGAAGATAGAAATGAACTTGGGAAAGGACATAGGATACTTTTTATCGCGAAAAAAGGGTAGAAAGGGTTGAAAGAGGGGATGAAAGTTTGTATGAAAGTTCGTTATTGTCAAACCGATTTTGATGAAACTTGGTATGAAGATGGAGCTAAACGTGGGAAATAACAAACCATACATTTTAATGCGAAGAAAATACTCCTTACCATGTCGCGCGATATAAGCGAATTATACGCGGGCGAAGCCGCGGGCGAAAAGCTAGTTTCCTATAAATCAGAAAAAGAATCACTTTAATCACTTAAAAACTTTCTGTGTCGAAAAAAGTAAGGATAAAATTAATAAGCATATTGACAGTCAGCACAGTGCTCGTAGGCAATATTTGAAAACATCGGTTCAAAGTTATAGCATTTCTTATTTCCTGGCATTGTGACATTTTTCCATAACGTTTTAGACGAAGTAAATAATTGTAGCAATTTTAATTTTCAGGAGTACATGGCGACACAAACAACTCGAAACTTTGTTGCAACTTTGTCGATTTCACCTGATAATCTTATCTTGTTTTGAATTAGTTATCTTAAGTAGTTTAACTTGACTGACAAACAATCCTGTAACGAAACGTACAAATTCGTTTAACTTACTTATATAATGACTATCTCTATGGAATTTGCTTTAATACTCTTATCAGACACGAAGTTATTTAAATTTCAAATAACACAATTAACAACATAAGATGAATAGCAACTACCAAGATCGTTGTAAGCTGTTATGTACCACGTGGAACCCGTGTACCGGGGAAAGCCGGGGCGCATAGCTACTACTGAGTAAAACGCATAACAAAACATTTACAAAACGGTAGTTTCGACATCTACATCAAGTCTAGAAAAGAAGTGCTTTCACAAAACCACATTATGAATTATAATATTTCAAATTACAGGGGAAGGCATGATGAAGCTTGCATAAAGCTCATAAGAGATAAGAAAGTCGCCTGCTTGTGTTACATAACTGCAATTCGTTTAATATTGTATGAAGACAATCGTACAAAAGCAATTTGCCGCGGGCGCTAAAGTTTTTGTGTGAGGAACATTTGGCCTCCGCGCACTCGCTACACTAAGGCTGGTGACCTACGAACGGTCCGCACGCCACGTTTGATTCTCGCCTATCAACGTTAACGAAAAGATGGCTTGGTGATTGGTGGTGGTTGTTGAAGTAGATGACCCTGACTCGGTGATTTACATACATACATAAATTTTGAGAACTAAACCAAATTTAAATGTCACTACATGGAAGGGAATAGCTTTCAAATAAAAAAGAAGAATCATAGAATCGATCGACTAAGTAAAATATTATGAAATAACAAATACAAAAGATACAGTCCAATTGATAACCTCCCACATTTATAACTCGGTTGGAAAGAACAAACACGTCAGAATATATATTTAAAAATTCAAAATTCACATTTAAAATGCTTATAGCGTGATATGACAGTAGATTCAAGCAATCAAATCATATCGGATAACTACATTCAAAACGATTTCATCCCTATCGATGTTAAAAAAATGACTGAATCTTCTTCTAAACCATTTAAATCTCTAGCTTCCTAAAGTTAAGTATCTCATCGCTACGTTTTGCTGCCCCGTACAGCGCATGACTAAGGGCGTGTGCTTGGAGCCGATCCAAATGGTTCGGGGTGAACGCGCCTCTATTAATTTCATGTTCTCTCAACGCCAACCAAAGTACTCCTTTCGTTAAATCATTTTGGAAATTGTCCATTTTTTGATAAAGACTGCTCTCAGTTTGGAGATAGATTGGCGTGCGGTGCACGAAACGTCTATTGTTCCATCAAATTCATTTTTACCGCCATTTCATTATCACTACAGAGTATAAAAAGAAGTCACTGCTTTGTCTTTATGTCCTGTATGCTTTATTCTTTAAAATTATGTAACGGATCTTGATGCGGTTTTTTGAAATAAATAGACTGATTCAAGAGGAAGGTTTATATGTATCATCATCTATTAAACTACTCGAATTTAACGCGTACGAAGCCGCGGGCAAAATCTCAGTTTTTGTATAAATAATAAAAATGTTTAGTATTTTCTTGTGTTTGGTTTCACGCGAGTATTATACATTTAGAAATTAAAAACTTTTCAACGGATTTTAAACGCGATTTATTCATTTGTCATTCATAATGAATAAATCGCGTTTAAAATCCGTTGAAAAGTTTTTAATTTCTAAATAAAAATGTTTTACAAACTTCTGCACAACATCATTAACAGTGTAATTTTAGCTGATCTCAATTCTAGGTACAAATGAATGTATTTCTATTTATATTATTTTTAATCAATTTCATTACATGTATTTAACTGTATATTTATAAAAACTTTATTTACATAATTAAGGTGTGACATGGCCGTCGCAAGGGAGTGTTCCCACACAATGACGCGTTTAATTAAAATTTTTGAAATGAAAACTAACTTTGAATTAATAATATCATTGTAATATTTGAAGCATTAGTATATATTTACATCGAGGCATAGTACACACTAGTTGCTCGCCCCAGCTATGCCCGGAATCAAAATACAATTAAAAAATATAGGCCATGTCACTCATGAATGACCGCCTCCTTGGTACAGTGGTTAACGCGTGAGCGTAGAACCGAGGGGTCCTGGGTTCAATTCCCGGTGGGGACGCACAAAAAAAAATTGTCTCGGTCTGGCAGGACACAGAAGGCTGATCACCTACTTGTCCGTAAAGAAAATCGATCAGTGAAACAGATGTACATCATCTGCCCCATACCCCACTAGGGGACACGGGACTTCACTTATGTCACTCATGAATACCTTTTAAGAGGAAAACTAATTTTAAAAATCGATTTAACAAAAAATATAAACTTTTATCAATTACGTAGTGAGTATTCGTGTAAATAGCCAATTCCCAGCGCTGTAGCGCGCTAATAAGGCGCTTTCTATACGGAGACTACACATTAGCCAATCATCTTCAAATAGTAAAGAGAAAACTTATGCTTAGTTTAGTTTTGAAATTAAAAACAATACGTCTGACAATTAAACGAATTCATTTAAGATCTAGACAACGAAACTAAAAATAAATAAGCAAATATAATCATAATATAAAAGCTGTATTTTCAATTTACAAACGCGCATCTTACATATAGGATAATAATTCTTGAACCAAAGCAATAAATAGTAAGTCCATATATTAAGAAGAAGGCTTTAAATTTGTATAAAACCTTATGTAAATCTTTAACAACAAACACGGAAAAAAGAAATATTTAGATTGTTATTTGTCTTCATAAATATTTAGTTTGAACGATTCGATGATTCAAACGCACTTTTAAGAGGCACCTTTAATAAATTTATATTCAAGTATGAACACAAAACATCATTTAACACGAATCCTGCGCACAAATCTTAATTAAACATAAATAACACTCGACATAGAGCTTATAACGTATGATTATTGCAAATTAATTGATTGAACACCGGTCGTGTATGATATACAGAATAGGTGTACCCGCCCTTGGCCCGATTGTAATTATTAATGCTTTCAAATGAATAACGATTTATTTCTACGCAGATGTCTTGAAAGAATTTATTATTTAAGTAGCAAAACCCAGCTTTGCAATTTTGTACTATTCAAAGTTTATAATGCTCGGCTGCGCAGAAAACCTCTATGAACTTTTGAATTTATTAGCTCACTCGCGTTAAATGTAAAATAAAACTGTAATTATACTGCAAGTTTTGTTTATGAAAATAAACCAAATGTATTTGGCATTTTTATCGGATTAATAAATTATTTCGGATTACTTTAAATTTGCGATGTCTGGTCTTATTGCTGACAGAAAGCTCGTATTGACTTGCGAGTAGCTACATAGCCAATTGTTCAAAGACTTATATTAAAAAACAAACTTTTATTTTATCAATGTAATATTAAAATCGTTACACATGGCTGAAACTTGAGCAAATCCGCGTGCTTTTTGAATGCTAAAGCTTATATAATAACACGAAACCTCGCGGAGGTAGTACCCATATACGGAGATTTTTTTTTAAACATCATATGACCGCACACTCTTTTACACAAAAATGCTCATCCGATACAAACAAACCATACTAACATTGTCCTATCACTACATAGTATAAAACAAAGTCGCTTTTCCGTCTGTCTCTATGTATACTTAACTCTTTAAAACTACGCAATGGATTTTGATGGTGTTTTTTAATAGATAGAGTGACTCAAGGTGCGAACGTGCGAAGCCGCAGGCAAATGCTTGTATATTATAAACTTGAAAGTGTTTTGGTTATTTGTTTATCTTCCTGTGACGTAATTTTTGTATATAGAAATAGGTAGGAGGAAATTTCTTTTCGGCGGTGGGTTTCATCCACTTTTCAGACGGAGCTACAAGAAACAGCTAGTCGCTAGAGTATATACAAACGCGGCCACGTGGCCATTCCGCCGTGATATCACCTAGATCAAGAGCACCAACCTGCGGCGACACGCCGAGCATCCTGAGGCTGGGCGGCGCGGCGGCGAGCGCGGCGCGCGGCAGCACCACGTGCCCGAAGTCCACCGTGAACGCCTCGCACCACACGCCGAAGTGCCCTATGTCGAACACCGTGAGCTCCTGGGAGAGAATACGAGTTAAGTCCGCGGACACATTGTTTTCCATTTGAGCACAGGATAATTGTTTTGCTATAAAATAGTTAGTTCACATAATTACCCTTTTCGAATTATGCACAGGGTACATTCTTTAGCGATCAAGTTGTCTTAATTTTGCTTTCTTTTTTATTGTTCATGTAACCAAAGGATCCAATAAGTAAAAACATAATTTATTACAATGTTTTGCACGTCATATATATCTTTATGTAATTTGGGACCAAATCATATGATTTCGTTAAAAATTAATATAAATATGACGTCATATCAGTTAAATTTGTATATGTTCTATAGTTTCGAAGAGCTTGAAAAAATGTGCCAGTTGACTGATCGCAAACCTAGAATACGTAATACAAAGTTAATTTTTTTGTTTTCTGAAGTTTCCTGAAGTAAAAAATTGTGTTTCAAATGTTGCCTAATGGAAACTACCATATGTGTTCATATGTCATTCAAATTCAAATTCAAAATTGTTTACTATGTCAAACACTTAACCTAACCTTATAGCTAAGTACATCACTGTAGCAGTACAAATAGGTATCAAACAATTAAAGGTTCAAGACCGACATCTTTGCTAGGTAACAGAGTAACCTGTATTTTTCAATATAAAAGGATCAATAGCTAGAATGTTTTAAAAACATAATCTAATAATAATATACAATAAATGCTTAAGGAAGTTCCTTACCCCAGGCAAAGTCAGCACAATGGTCTTCTTATCGTATTTCCTCAAAGGTGTTTCTTTTCCATTCTCGTCCGGGATGCGAATGCCTTCAGGTGAAGGCTTGTCTCCTCGTCCCACCCAGAATTTGGCGTCTTTGTGTAAAAAACAATGAGTATTATGATATTGTCTTACATATATTGAGTTTTGTATTCTACTAGTATATATAACAAAATCTGTGGTAAATGTTAAAACTATATTATGACGATTCAAAAATTCTATAAGAATTGAATCAATAAGTGTTTGAATTTGTGAAAACAGAACAAACAAAAATGGATCTTGATCAAGCCAAATTATTGGTGTCGTAAAAATCGGGTGATAGAATACTTAGTTGTAATGGCAATGTCCTACAAAACTACTTTTAGCATAAACAAAATCCATAAAACGATTTATCCCTATTCCAGCATTGGTAAAATTAATGACGTCTATATTAAATCAGGAAGAATCTTCCAAGTTGAAATGCTATAAGCTTATCGGTCGGCCCCGGCTGCACTGCATCCAATATTCATTAAACAAATGATATTGAAACAAATGCTGGTATTCGAATTGTTTAAATCCCATCGCTATCAAGAGCGAATCCGAACGAAATTCAATATGAAGCCGCGATAACACCTCCCTGCCCGCTCCCCTCCCGTTCCCCGGCAGTCCCGGCTATGGCTGGATCATGTACATTACTTGGTCAATGGCGGAACATTCCCTTTTATTGAGTTACTATGGAATCATTGTAAGGCATTCATTTTGTTTCTAGAATAGTCGACCTCTGGTTTTGTTTTGCCTTTTATGATTATGGGATAACAATTATAGCCTGAAAACTACGAATAACCTAAGTAGGGAATACAAATGCCTTCAAAAATGAATAAGGTTAATGAATGTTATTTCTAAAATTAACGAATTAATGAAAAATAAAAATGTTAAAAGAAGATTATTTAATTGTTAACTTGGATGTGTAATTACAGGAGCTTCTGGTAATTTATATTTAAAACTCAAATTTGTAATACGTACATATAATATACACGTAGCATATAATATATAATATGTTACGTAAAGGAATTCAACGCTGTATAAATTATTACAAATTACCACATCAAAGATCTCAAAATAATATAAATGTTATTAATGTAGTCACGAACACCATTGCAACTGATTATAAATTAACGTTTATTTTAATATTGAAAGATTGTTTATAGATATTTGATTAATTTATTAAAGTATTAATATTTATGATTATTAGTGTATTATTTCTTATGTGTGCCATAAAACGTCCAAGTCATCATGTAAATAATTGTTTGATTAATGATGCAGGCGCTTATGGATAGTTGCGTGTTATGGTTGGTAAACAATCTGTGAGTTAAGTAGCTTGAGGTGTGGTCAGTAGGCTGATGGGTTGGCTTTGTGATATGAGCGAACAAAAAGGCATGCATTCCAAATCGAGATATAAATAAGCATTATCTTTACAATAAACTAGCTGCACCCGGCAAACGCTGTTCTGCCTTACTCTTATCATTTAGGGGTATGAAAAATAGATGTTGGCCGATTCTCATAGATAACGGATAAGCACAAAAAATTTCATCAAAATCGGTCAAGCCGTTTCGGAGGAGTATGGCAACGAAAACTGTGACACGAGAATTTTATATATATAAAGATATACATTCTCATATGGGTTGAGCAATAGTGAAAGCCAGTTCGCAAGCATCCAAACATTAAAGAGGTAAATGATCTTTGTCATTTCAATTACGATACTATTATTTCCAAATCTCATTATGGATGGTTAGCACAAACGTGGGACATTTGACGACACTCGGCGTTTGTCGTCTGTCTACAATAAGCTATGAGGTGTTAAAATTGAAAACAATTCTTTAACAATGCATTCGTTTGGGTTGAAACTAATATTCTGAAACATCGTGGTGTTAAACATTTCATAAACACAGCTCCTGTTGAGTAAACTGCTTATTATGAAATATTGTTATAAAACATAATTTCAAAAATCTATTAAAATGTTTATTAACTACGCAAAGCTAAATGTAAACATAGTACTATAAATTGAAACGAGAATTTGTGAAAATATAATAAACAAAGTTTACAGAGAAGGGACTCCTTTCTGTTTAAAATTTACACTAAAATTATTGTTATAATTCAGAGTATAATATAAACTTTGATGAGATAAACGCTTGGTTTTTAAATGAGTTTAAATGAAAATTTGGCACTTAATGCATACATCGTGTATATAAAGTTTCATAGCTTCGATTGATCATAGCATTGATCTGATAAATGCAACACGAGTGAAATAGATTATGGATTCCCCTTCCGTTACGATGATCGGCGTTAGTATTTATTTGTGAGTGTTTACAGTTTCACCGCAGCAAAGCTCTGTGACATGGATGTAACTGAGCCGTATTTTTCTGCGATATCTCGATTGTTTTTGGTTCTGTTAAAAATATTGTTTATTCGCTTTTGATTGTGAACTCTGGGAAACTGCATATATTTCAACATACTAAACTGCTCGGAGTATGTTGTTCACTGAAACGTGAATTTAGTTACTCCTATATTCTTACACAGAACTGACTTTTTACCTAATAGAAAAAACTGTCTGACTGAAAATACAAAAAAACAGCTGACAATTTTTGCGCCCAAGGGATTTCTGTATTAAAAGCTATCGAGAATTTGAAATATGCAATAAATTTAACTAATAAACTCTGTTAACAATAAAATTACAACGCAAGAGAGATATTTATTAATAATCCTGTAGCAAGAGAATTCACCGGGCGCAACGCGCCCGCGGCGTGAAGTATATATTAACAGCTACGCAATTGAAACATTGTCGCTACTGTCAGCGGTACGGGGCTCTTATGCCAGCGTGGTGGCATATTATTTTATATTATATTTATGTTATCCTTCCATTTTCGATCGATAAAAATGAAACTTTACTCAAACCTGACCTTAATTGAGTATTTCAAAATGATAAAAATTATGATTAATAATAAGAACCTAAGCTAAAGCAATATTCTATCAATTCATGTTAATAGGTTTAAGACTCTCCCGTTGTTAGTAAATAATTTACGTGCCACGTCTCTATTTTACTTTTGTCACTTCAACATTCCGTTAAAACAAATTTCTTGTTACATTCTTTTTAAACAAGAAAATCCCTAACTATCTTTTCAAGGCGCTACAAGACAGGCCCCAGTATTCCAATAAAATAAATTCAGTGCTAGGCGCAGAGCTCGTAACACTACCGTGATTGCTTCCGCGCTCAGACTCCGCTCTGTTTGCTATGCTTGTCATTCTTGTCATTATCATAGAAACAATGTATGTTTGTACTTCGCATATGTTTTTAATATTAATTATTTTTGTCCAACAAATTTGTGCAAAAAGCCATTAAAACATTAAGCTCCATAATTCCGTAAGGTTTAGATTGTACAGGTTCAATTATTTTAGGGATTATATTTCAGAGCACTTTTTCTGGCGCTGAAAAAGGGAGATTAGATTTTAAATGCTACATCATCGGTATTACTTTTCAGACTAGCCTGGGGTACTTTCGTGAGTTAACATGTTTCAGTTAATGCGGTATTAACTTGTTAAAATAGGATTTTAGTTACTCAAAATTATTTTGCTTGTAAATATACGTTTATAGTTAACAAAAAAGCCACAACTGATTAATATTAAAAAATACTTATTATCTTACTATAATACCTATTTCCAGTCCATTCTTTTTTTTTTCGTCAATCCTTCATGAGCGGTGGCACTTACAATCAGGTGAACCACCAGCTCAGTTACCCGCAATGACAAATATCCTACTATAGCAACTGCTACTGCTACTTACCCGGAGCCTCGCCGTCATAAGAGAAGTTGGGGATGAGCAGAGTCTGCGCGTCCACCACCACGATGGGGTCGGAAGATACCCCGTGCACCCCGCGCAGAGCCCCAACCTTCACCGGCTTGGGGTACTCCAGCCCGCGGGGGATGTCCACCGAACCGAAGTTTACCTGGTGAAACGTTTAATAATAATAATAATAAGCCCGCAGGGCACCTTGTGGCGAGGTGACGGGGAGTAGCGCCCCCGCGGTCCTTAGTTCTCCCGGGGGAGGTCCCTGTCCTCACGTCCGGACTGTCTCGGTGGCAGTTCGGAGTGAACAATGACGAGGTTGAGGATCCCCCACCTCTGGCTTGCCTTAATTGGCCGTCCAGAGTGGAGACGCAAGAGCTACATATATGCTCGGGGGTGGAAGTGTCTAATGGCGTAATAGCGGGGAAACCCAATCCGGGCCTGCGGGCCCGCGATGGTGA
>NC_052130.1:45683-58304 GCF_012273895.1 Zerene cesonia | reverse complement strand
CAGACCACAAATTAATTTCCTTTAAATCTGAATTTACTCGTGTAACTGCGTCAATAGTTTCCTTAGGATGAAATGAGTTTCGTTCAATATATTGTTCTCAGAGCAATAAAGCTTTAGCGGATATGAAGTGTTTTTTTTTTGTTCTTATTTATATCAACGTTTGGATAGTGTACGATTCGACATAATAAAATTCAAAAAATAATAGGCGTTGTAATCACTTATGTTGAATACAATTCCGAAATTTATACTCGACACAATAATGTATAACATATATAGTAAAAAACGAAAATTTATGTGAATATTACAGTATTAAAAGCAAGTTAACATGTATTATATTGAAATATATAAATAGATACGTAAGATAACATTTTGTCAACCACATTTTAAGCTACACCAACTGAAATCCTTTAATGAATTAGCTAAGAAACGTAACACAAAACTCAGAAGCAAGTGAGCCACTTGCAGTATTATTACAAGTGACATTCACATTCAGTCTGTAAGCAGATGCGAGCGACTGTTTATCACGGAAGCTCCTCAGGAGTTATCTCGGAGACAATGCAGCGTCCCACGGGACCCGTTTGTTAAGTACTTTGTAGCGTCCTTGTGTTTGCTCTGCACAATGTCTATTGTAAACAAACTTTCAGCATTACGGTTGCCTCTATCTTGGAAAGTTTGAGGTGCGCCATATTCGCATTGTCAGCGGATTTCAGTTGACTGCTGCAGGAATTCCCAAGACGGCAGCAGAGCAAAGTCAATAATAAACGTATTTTTGTTTTAAGTTACAAGTAGGATTTAATAAATACATGTCAAACATTATTTTGATATAATAGTTTCTTCACAAGGGCAATCCACTCAGTCGAGTATGTTTGTTTGTTTGTTTTGTTGCCTACAATTACTGGAAATAATCGCATCTTTTCGAAATGCTCCACACCCAATGCTTTTAAAAATATTCAGCTTAAATCTTATCTTGGAGATCTTTTATTACCTAGCTGATAACTGATGTGATTTTAGCAAAAATTGTGTTAGTACTGATAGACAATGTTGTTTTTGTTTGTTGATGGGTTCACCATCGCTAATGTTAAACATTGTTTCCACAGCAGAGTCACGCATCTGATACTCACGGAATAGTCGTCACACCACACCGAGAACCAATTAAAGTCCTTCAGTGTCTTGCCCTCGGGTAGTGACAGCGTGATCCCCTCGCCGCGGTACTTCCGCAGCGGGCCCGCGCCGCCGCGCTCGTCCCGCAGTCGCGTCGCGCCGCTCGCGCTCGGCGACTTCGACGTGCCCACGTAGAAGTACGCAGCTGCAAGGAATATGACAAATAGTAATATTTTATTTGTAACATTTGATTATAATAGTATATAACAAAATAATAACAAAATTAAAAGTATATAAATAGTAGCATCATTGGAACAAATATTGAGACATAAAGAATTAAGTTATTAAGGAGAATTGATTACATTTTGTATGAGCACTTAGTAATAATATTTTTATTGTATGGTGCAAAAGAGAGAGATCAAGTTGCCCGTTTAATAAATCACCTGGTAAAAACAAATACAATATGTATTAGTTTTGACTCACTACAATGTGAAGGGGTTTCTCTCTAAAGTCAACTCTAAAGTAACTATTTTTAACATCAAACTTCAAATACATATTTTTTTTATTTTAGTATCAAACTATCAGAACTAGACCAAATTTAAATGGGTCTACACTGGGACAGCACAGAATATTTGTAGTAAATTTGAAATGTAGGGAAACTAGGCCGATACTCCAACCACTGCAGTAACCGTGTCATGTGAAATACAAAACAAAATCTAAAATAACGGTTTTAGTATCATTTGCTATTAGTAAGAGCATACCTTTTAAAATAGATTTAAAAAGTGAGAAATTTAAAAGTTTCCGTTTAAATTTTTTTATTATGAGGCAATTTATGCAGATACATTAAGATGAAGATCTACCTATCGTCACTACAACTATATCCTAACACCTAAAATAACACCGTCAGGGATCATTTACCCAAAACCCTTACATCGCTTCCTAAACCACAAACCATAAAGTGTAGGAACCTAACAAAACATTAGATGCAAGTATAATTTTCAATTTCCTTTAACACGTAAATAATTAAAAAGCTCGTTGGTTATGAACTACATTCAGGTCCCAGGGTTTGGATCGCTAAGAGGATTTGCAGCCGCTTAAGGTTTTAGAACAATTAATTAAATTGCGAAAGGGATTTCCCACCTGTTGTGATAAAAATATGACTTTATAATAACGTTAATATTGCGCCCCGCGGTTTCACCCGCGTAAGTCCATATTCCGTAGGAATATCGGGATAAAAAGTTGCCTATATATTTGGTAAAACTTCATTGCAATTGGTTCAACAGATTTTGTGTGAAAGAGCAACAAACACACACACATCCTTACAAACTTTCGCATTTATCATAGTAGTAAGATAAGATGTTTGTTGATACTTCAGCCTGCCACTCTTTATCCCAGATCTGATTAGTAAAGTTTCTGTACTAAGGCCAACGAGACGAGATAGAAAATGTAAACAATAAAAAAAATTTGCAACATGCAATATTTCGTCCAAAATCGTCCGGGAGTTCTTCTGCTGCTGAGTGTTTTGTTTTACAAAGATAGAAGTTGTTATTATTATCATTCAATATGATATACAGAGTTGCAAAACTTTACATAAACTCATTATGGCATCACCTACTAAAGAAGTACTAATATATTCAATCAAAAGAGTAGAAATACGAAAATGTAAAACAATTTCAATAATAAAGCACTCATCGTTGACACACCAACATTCTAGCAAATACAAATCAAGCATCCCTTTGTTCATTAAATAAGAGATTACGTAAATGCCATCCAAAATAACATTATCGCGGATCTGTAGAGAAACGAAACATCGCATTGTTCACGCATTTCAATTATTATTTCGTACGAATTCCGGACAACGAAAAACCAATATCAGAGAGCTTTTATTTTCGACGGCGACTCATTGTGATTCGCGTCATGAAAACCAGATTTAAAAGGCAAATTCTCGCGAGCGTGGCCTCTATTCTCTGAGATGTAAAGCAGGGAACAGATGAGTTTTGCTCGACATGCAATTCGGGACCGCGGCTTTTCTGGTAAAAACAAAGCCTCCGGACAGATTGTATCGGCAATCAGTCACAAAGTTAGAAACGGCGGATGCGGGTTGGGTAATCTCTGAACGCAAAAAGTATTTATCTTCATTATCTCGTGCTTTTGTAACTTTTCATGGGAGTGATAGAATTGCTAAGTCATTTCAAAATATGCACAACCGTTTGAGTTATGACTAACTATAACTAACACGTAACGTCATAACTATGCTATGCTATGCTAAAATAAAACAAGATAAGAATTTATATAAATGTGAAAATGTATTTGTATTTACGCTAATTATAAACTTAAGACAATACTTATGGAACATCACGTAATTAAACTCCCTGTTCCAGAAAGCCTCTACAGCTCTTTATTAATCATATTTAAAAGCGTTGAGAATTTTTCTTTTTCTTCTGAAATACTTCCCCTCATAGATAGGATCTCGCTCGTTAAGGAAAATGTCGACGACCCGTTAAACCAATTACCTTATCCTCAAAAAGCAATAATTATGTAAATATAAATAAGCGACTTCATAAGCTACGTCCGGACGCCGAAGCAAACTCTTTGATTTGAATCGTTAAGCCCTTTCTGAGTGTAAAAATGGAAGAAATGGGAAATTGCAAGCCTTTTTTGCACAAAAGCCAAGAGGCCATTGGATTTTTTCTAACCTTTTATTGAGGTTCTTCAGTTTATAACCACTTGGAGAATCAAAAGGCTCGTTCTTTACCGAGCAGATGAATCGAGTGTAACGGTAAATAAATCGAACTCCAAGTCTCAGGAACTCGTATTTATTTAATACTTTTAGCCCCTTCGAATTAAGTAATTGCACTTATTTTAATTCTTCATTCGGGTGTTTATCTAGAAGAATCGATAAAGGCGAATGTTGTCCGATGTTTTCGATTGTAAATAACATTTAGTGCGGTAGTTTTACAACGTAAATAAGCTTAGTTATTGCACACTTAACAACGACCAATATTCACGATATAGGCCGCAGTTAAAACTTCATTTTACTGTTTGCTATTGACTCGAAATTTAATTGTACTCCCATAAACTTCGTTACATTTTAATTCAAGCTCTTGAGGAATTTATTTAGATACTTAGGTATAAGAATTTTCTCAATAAATAGTTTGAGACAATGTTATAAGTTATAATTATCTAGTTTAAAGTAACTTCATACAAATTTTATGGAAAACCATTTCATGACATTTTTTTCAACTATATCTTTTTAATGAAGCAAACTGCTATAATATGTGTAACACGCGTAAAACTGTAAAATACAAGATTGCAATTTAGCTAAAATGCGCGGGAAGCAGATAAGTGTCATTTTCAACGTCAGGTTCTCAATTGACAAATCCCCCGCGTGGCGCGCCGCGCGCCATATCGCACGTTCGGATACTTTTACCGATTGAACTCAATTTGAGAAGTTATCGTATGTTTTATTCAACTTATTTTAGAACTTAATCATCAATATTATATACAGTGAATATAGAGATTAGAGCACTATGTATATAATAAACAACCAGAAATAATTGATATTTATGTAAAAAACAGAAATGACAAAATATATTGCATATTATGTGCAAAACAAAAACATGGCAACAAATTCAAATTTTGAGATTTCAAATCTCAAATTGAAACGTGTAACAGCAATAAAGTTTAATTTACTTTAAATTATGATCGGTTTGCTGGAGACGCCTGCGATCATTTGGCCAGTTAATAAAGCTTTGTAACACAATCCAAACTCTTTTGTTTCTCCTTGCGAAGTGAATTCATTAAAAAATTCTCTACTAAAACAGCCGGAACTTTTTTAATTTGATCGCATTGTTGAATGTTTACAAAAATTTTATTTCTATCTCTGCCGTGTTGTTATTATTTTGAGTAATTAAATGGTAACGATTTATAGAATCATTAATATGTTTTAAAGTTGTCATTCTAAGTTCAATTACATACCATTCCTGTTTCAATTATAAAAAATTATAATATTTATTCAGTAAATTCAACAAAATATAAAATGTTGTTGCTCCAATTAATATAAGAGCCACTCACGTTAAAGGTCAAATGGCAGCACTAACGATGACGTCACAGCTAGTTTCAACTAATGTGCCGATTTTAAAACGAAAACCTAAAATAAAGAATGAATTCTATTTAATGATACCAGTAAATCGTTTATGGTAAATCTATCAAATCATAATAAGTAAATGTAAAGATTGTTGCCCCTTCGAACGGAATTAAAATCGGATCGAATCATAGAGAAAATTAAAAGGATTGTAAGTGACGTTTCTAAAATAGATAAAATTTCTTTTGCAAGCTAGAACGTCCACAGTTAACCTTATTTCTTGATTGGAAAAAACACGAACTGAAATAGATTTGGCGGCAGTCCCGCTTGTCTGACTGTCACGTCTGTATCAATAACACTTATCGTCGAGCTGAGACGGACGTCGAACAAGATAAGCGACAGTACGCTTCGGTAATGGAACTTCAACTTTACGTGTCTGTGACGTAATGCTACAGAGCTAACGTTTATTCAACTCAAAGTCAATATCAAAGTTTGAAAAATCTTTTAGAAGCGATACATTAGTGATTATTAATTATTTTAATTCATAGAAATGATTTACTGCTCTGTGATAATTATCTTTGCAGTCTTAACATTCTAATTATCTTGAAAGTACCGTCAAAGGTAGCAAAAAAGTAAAATCAAAGGCTGTACGAAAACTACGAGCTTCCCGAGCAGTCTAGGAAAGTGAACAAGCGCTCAAACGTGGTCTTTGAAATCGAAATTAAATTCCAACGAATACGACTTCGCTACAATTTACAGTTGCGACTCGTGCTTTACATTACTGCTTAATTAGAGACAATGCATGTGCTCATACATTTTTGATAATGTTCTACGAGACATTACCCAATTGTTTTCTTTAGCCTTATTATAAAATTATTTTAAAATTTGCCATAGTGGTTGTATTTTACTGGTCAAGCCCTTTTATTTGATATCCATATTGAAGGCGTTGTGATTAAATATTTATACCGTCATTTTGTGTCGACAACTATCGTTGACCGAATTTTAAACTCAAATATTTATTTATTCAATTAAAAGCACTTTTGAGTCGTCATAACATAGTTCAACCATTTACCACTAGTTTGGAAAGCAGTTTCTACAAAGTTACTCTGTACTCTGTAGTTACTGTTTTAAAAACATAACAATTTTACATAGTTTATATAATGCATATATTCATAATAATATCAACAATAGCTTAAAACACTCCTGATTAATTCACCTTTCAAAAAAAAGCCGTTTCATTCTTTTTGTTAGCTAGGTTGCCACAGACAGTCACACATACACACAAACATATAATCGTCGTTTATCGGTGGACTTAAAAAAAAAAAGGTACCTACTATTAATGTATTAATATGCCTTTCTTACACATTTACTGTAGATACCAGTAGAAGCAATAACAATGTGAATGACAATGAAATTAAATTATTTACACAATTAGGCTTCCTTTAGAAACGCTTTTCAGTTTTCACTCATCACATTTAAATCAATATACATTATATTATATCCATCTTTAGTCACAAAAAGAACTTATTTCCTTATTCTGTAATGCAATAGAGTACCTTTGGTAAGATGCAGTCTGCGGGGAAATCTAGCTCACTAGAACAGTCTCCACGCGACTGTACCCAGGTCCATCTACTGTAGTACAGTCGGGCGGGAAAGTGGATTGGAAATTGCTTAAATTTTCTTCGATACCGAAAGCACAAGATCGATGACTTTGAAAACTATTCCCTACGGTGTAATGTATGATTCAAACTCAAACATATATTTAATCAACTAGACTTCTAGAAGCGCCAAAATATTTTTTCTTATTTGTCACCAGTTCGGAAAGCAGAGAAGAGCCGGCATGATATCTGAAGTTGCTCTTTCAAAATCAAATCAATTTAAAAAAAATCCATTTGATAATGATGTAGTGTTAAATGCTTAAGAATGTAAGCATGACTTACAGTAATTAATAAAAACGTCCAAATATATATCGTATAACCGATTCAAATTGAATCAATCAGAAATCATTTAAATTAAATATTTATTCTTTTCACATTTTAACGTTTTAATCTCTAGACAATTTTGGCTTCGAGACTTGATACGACATAATGAACATTTATTACATTACATTTCTCATGTTAAAGTTTTATAGTCGCTACATAAGTGAGTCTGCAAGGTTGCAAGGTTTTTACTACAGAATTAACCTATAAGTGCTAGGTACTGGCAATGTGGTGGCAACGCTCGGCTCGCAACACGTAAATTGCGTTTACCCAGAGGACATAACCAGAGTCGGCGCGCGGGGCGTCAGGTTACAAATTGCACCAATTTTCATATCTAATCTACTTTATAAAACTCCAGAGCTCGGCTTGTGGCTTTATCAACGTCTTACTTGGTTAAACTTGTACATAACTTTTCATTTGACTGTTTTGTGCAACACATAAGATTTGATGACCTCATAACATATTCAAGGAATAGCTATTTAATATAATTTATAAAACCTTGATTCAGCAGGTCGACGTGAAAAATTGATGCTTTTGAGTGCCGTGTTAACTACTCGAAATAGCTTTCAGTTGCGACACATTAAAAATCTATTAAAAAAGAAACGCGCGTAACTTGGTTCAATTAAAACAGCTTTTATTCTGGTCAAAAGTATGCTTTTCAACGCATTTGCAATAAAAGAATAAGCGTATAAAAATTTAGAAAGAAAAATGTATAAAAATTTATTTACAAATATTTAAATTGAATTAGGATAGTTAGCAAGTTTTAAAAAATGCTACTGCAGCATGCTTAGTTTAGCGAGATGGTCTTATAATCCTGAACTATAATAAGTTTAACATACTTTATATTTTAAAGAAACAACAGGTCTTGAATATCTTTGTTTGGAAAGAAATTCGCTGAACACAGGTATTGTAGCATATTAGTTGTGCTTCATATCGAGTGACGTCATCAAATGTTTCTATCGATGGCGCGCCCCCACGACGTGTGACAGTACAGCCCTGTGTATTCAGCATTTGCTGAGAAGGCGCAACGGGCTTAACGAGCTCGTTTATCTTCACCTCTCGAATATTATTCACCAGTAACGCTCCTAATTACACCTCAACTCGGAACACCGAATTGCTTTTTAACTGACTTCTGAAGGTTTCCAGTGTTATGTGTATATTTGATACCTATATGATTTGACGTGATATGGATAGACTCATGGCTCTTTTCATTATTCTTTATTTGCGCAAACATGGTATACAAGGTGTTAAAATATAAATAATACACTATGCTACAGTGATATATGCTATTTTTATTCTTGGGCTAATTCGGGCGAAGCCGGTGCGAGTGGATAGTATATTATGCTATGTTTTCAACAATTTTAACTATTCCACCGATATGTTTAATGTAAATCACGTCCTGCATATAAAGGATAATTGGATTCGGTAATTTAAGTTTTCAGTAACTTTGCAAATTTTATTTAATTTGGTGACACTCAACCTGACTACTTTTTATAGAGTAACTAGCTGCACCCGGCAAACGCTGTTCTGCCTTACTCTTATCATTTAGGGGGATGAAAAATAGATGTTGGCCGATTCTCATAGATACCGAATAAGCACAAAAAATTTCATCAAAATCGGTCAAGCCGTTTCGGAGGAGTTTGGCAACGAAAACTGTGACACGAGAATTTTATATATTAGATATTTTTTTAAGTCATCACATCACACAACATTAATTAAAAGTCTTAATAAATAATTTGCTAAATTTTAATTTGCTCATTTTTTATTGTTAATGAGTTATAGTATTGTCAATTGTAAATAGCAAAAGTTAAATAGGTTTTATATTATTATTACAGGTTTATTCAACCAATTTCCACGATAAAGTCATATAATTGGGAACATCCGGTAAAATTTATCTCCGAACTGTAGCAAGATCGAGTTAATTTCTACTTGAACCATAACTGAAGGAATGTACTAATATGCACCTGAGTCGGAAATTATATGATTTGTTTTCAGGATAACTTGTATATTTTGTGAAACTAGTCCAAACTCCACACGAAATCAATATATAACGTTTAGCTGTACAATTGAAAGCCAAAAGAAGGTTTATTTTTTATAATTCAAGTGTTTTTAGCTAGGTATTATATTATAGTGCAAGCAGAAATCATTTTACTTTTCGATCTTGTTATTATAAACATACATAATAACTTACCTTTCACTGTTACAAAAACATCTAAAAAATTTACGATTATATACATACAAACACATAACTATTAAACTAAATATTGAACTCACCTTTAGGCTTTCGTTTCTACCAATATAATTGTATTATTTAACAGTTTTAATAAAGACTTTATATGACTTTAAAAATTATTATTATTATTATTAAAACAAACCTGGCCCAACGCCGTCGTAGTGGAAGTCCTGCAGGAAGAGCGTACGCGAGTCGACGGCGTAGAGTCGCCCGCGCACGCCGTGCTGCAGCGACGACAGCGCCCCGATCTCCTTGCCGTAGTGCCGGCCTTGGCTGCTGCCTGCCACGACAAGAATATTACATTTAGTTAATGCTCCTCACATTTCATTTTTAATATAATACAGTTTTTAACAAAACTAATGCATCTCTACAGTATTTTTTTTTCAAATAGAAAATTACGCTCACTGCAGTTTTTGTAATCATTATGTTTGTAATAATAATTATGTTTGTTTGATATATTTAAAATAAAAAAAAAAAATCGTCACAATACTATGTGCTTACTATAATAACATGATAAATGCGTGAGTTTGTTTGCCTTTCTGACTCGTCGATAAGGTGATTCAAGAGGATTTTTCACATTACATATTTTCAATTGCCCCCGTGCAGAGCCTGCGCGGGCCAAGGCTTTTGTGAATTAATAAAACATAAGGATGCTAATATTTTTATAAAACGATGCCGTTATATAAATATACGTACTTATTTTTACGCGAAAAGCTTAAATATTTGTGAAATCGCGTGGGAGTTGCCCTAAAGTAAAGAGATTCTTACTTCAAGTTTTATGAAAATAGCTTACTCTGAATGTTTATCGCATTTTTATATTCTGTATAAATTATGTTATTGTGAAAAAATATATTTATCACAACATTATAATCTCCGTGCTCACCACACCCTGTTCTAAAAAATATACGACTTAGACAAACTTCTGTGCTCTCAGCGGGCTCCGCCAAACGCGCATAAAAAAAAACAAATATACAAATTCTTGGTAAAACCTTCTAAACTTTATGTCAATATCCATTCCAATGTTTGGTGTTAAGTTATATACATCATAGCGACGTAAAACGCATGCTGCTCCTTGCAATACAAGTTTTTAATGCTCGACATATGTAGTATTAAATCGATTTTCCGGATCGTTTAATTCCGGTGCAAACATGACATGTTTCCCGGGCATTTGAAACCGGTTGATAATCAGTTGAGTAATTATCGTGTGAGGTGTTCCCAGCGCTCTAGCCAGTTCCCTCCGTTCAGTGCAACGGCCGCGGCCGAGGTAGGCGCGAGCGAAATAAGTTCAGAAACAGGTGAAAGTAGCCAAGGACGACTCTCACTTCAGCCAACAAAGCCCACGGGCTTATTTATTGCAGTTTTACGACGCAAATGGATGGGTTATGATGAATTGAGGGTCTATTCACTCGTGGGAATTCGATCAACGTAACATTTGCTTGTGGATTGCGAATTATTTATATTGTATCGTTTGTAGTAGCGATAAGAATACATATACATTACGTCACATGACCTATTTTGTAATTTTTTCCGGTATTTTTCAAATTAAATATTATTGCTTAAATTTTCATCGAAAACAAAGGATGAAGCTAAGTGGATGTGAAGCCAACTTTTACAATACAAATACAATTAAAAACGCTATCTGACAATGAACAAGTCAGTAGAAATAACCCAACTGTATTCTTTGATCCACATAGTTCTAGTTCAATAATATGAACCTTAGTGTAGGTCAACACGGGTGTGTTATAGTCGCAAGTAGCACAAGGTGAGCTGTTGATCTGAACCACTCGCACTAAAGGGCATGCTGATCCAGACAGATAAAAATAACGAGGACTTTATGGTGGTTTCGATTTGTTTAGCTTTAAGGAATGAATTGAGGTAACGCAAGTCGACACAAGATCTTGCTATTTATTGGAAACTAAAATGTAATCACATATTAGTGGAAAATATACATAATGTTATATAGTTAAATAAATAGGGTAAATCTAAGGATAAAATTACTGGAAACTTTAAGCCATACTTGTTACAAAGTTCGGGCTCGCACCGGCAATGAATTTTATTAAGAGAAGTCAGTGAGTTTGAGCAAATGAAAGATTTATGGACTATAATTCAAAATCTTAAGAGTTTCTGTTTCGTAATAATATATTGCTGACATACAGCACTTGTGTCATAAATAGGCTCATTTGAATCTCGTAACTATGTATGTAATACCCGGAATTAATTAAACAATACATGTCTATTATAATTAATGAAGCATTTAACTACAACTTGACATTTGCGTCTCTAATGAGACCAAGAGGTAATAAGAAGATTTCAAAGCATTACGATTATGTCATCCCAAACATACAATCTAAAGGAAGCTCAAACTAGCACAAAGAGATTTTCGTAAGTGTGAGCGAAATAAAGAAGTATTTATCAGATTGCGCCGCTTGTCGCGAACCAATTCATCAGACGCAACATTGTGCTCCCGCCGCCCCGCCCCGCCGCCGCTCCGCCGCTGCTCCGCCACCGCTCCGCCCGCCTCAAACGAGAAACTTTGGCTGTCAACGCTTCTGCTTTTGTTACACTTACTGAGAATAAATTACTTTGAACGTTTTTAATTTTATGGTGTTGCGTAAAAGGGCACATGCACTATTGTTCTTCACTGAACTATTTTCGTTTTCAAGCTCATGCTTAAACATTAATTAATTTAATTAGACTTCTTTTAGAAGCACTTTTGAATCGTCATAACAGTGATAAAATATTTACCATTTACCACCGGTGCAGAAAGCAGTTTATACGGAGAACAACGAAAAAGAAACTCTGCAGTTGTTTTTTTTTTTTAATGATTTCAATCTTCACGAAGCAAAAATTTAATGTGTGTGAAGTAAAATGTTAATTCTTTAAATAAATAGAGTTAAAAAAAAAACAATCCTATACAGATAAATTTCCTTAACACAGTTCTAGTCTTATATGTTCTACAAGAAAAAGTTGTCTCCAGCTGAACTAATTGTTCTAGTAAGAAAAAATTGTATCTAACAGAACCTAACCTAACCACTCCAAGGTGTTTAAATGTTTTCTTTTTTGTTTCTTATATCATCAATAGTATATAAATAATAAAATTTACGTATAATAAATGGAGTATTCCCAATGTATTTATAATCCGATTTATTCTTTTGTATAATCAGCTACTGTTTAAATTATTTATTGCCATTTTATTCATATTTAAATTTTAAATATGAATACAT
>NC_052130.1:17409-44683 GCF_012273895.1 Zerene cesonia | reverse complement strand
CCAAGTCAGAAGCTCAAAGTACGATATAGGCAGTACATAACGATCATTACGTACATAACGTTCCTGCACTCTTGAGGCGCGCTGTTACGTGGAACGAAAGTGCTCTCAAGAAAGTGACGTGCCTTAAATGGTCACAGAAAAATACTGTCACTTCTCACACGACTTCCGACAACTCTAACCTTTATACAGTTGCACTACAGCCTAGTATTGCGTGCTCGAGATAAGTGTATCAAGGCTAACCTTTCTAAAGGTTAACAATAAATCATGTAGACGCCAAGCTATACGACGCTATTGTGACTGATCCCATTATATTGTTTTGCTGTGAGAACTAATTGAACACGGCTAATGTATCTATTGCAAGGCACCGGCGGTAGCAGTCGCGTCGTTTGCGAGCTGAGGGAAATGGGGAGACTTGAGGGTAATATGGAATTAAGTAAACGCAAAGTAGTGATTGCAGAATATACTGAAATTTGCCTCTTGCCTGTTGTATTATAAGACAATGTTGTACAATGGAATATTGAATGAACATAATGTTTGAAAATTTTCTCATCAAGCAAGAACAAAGAATGGCAAATAAACGTTAAATGCCAAAGCTGCAATAGTAACCAGGTTTTAATAAGGTACAAAAATTTGAATGTTTAAAAGATAACCTAATGAAGTGTTTTTTTATCCATTTATTGAAGTATTATGTAAGAAATGATTATCTACCGAACTGAAAGCGAAAGATTTATGCGTTCCAGTCACAACCAGTTCGTGGATTAATATTATTTATTTCGACACTCAACCTACGCATATATTACATATTGTTCTAGATAACAACTTAATAGCTATTTCCTTAATATATAAATGCACTCGAAAAAAAAATCACCATTGTCTTTGTAAGAGAAGTGAACAAAGAATTATGTAACTTCAAATGACTTCTCGCTTTATGCAATGACAAAAAATCATTAAACATAATGTCTGCCGCACACAGTAGTGGAATAGCAATACTACGAATTATTGAAAGAAAAGCATGCACTTGTCTTCCTATGGTTTTATTATTTTAAGTTGTGTTAGTTATTTTGGACTGATATAAATTACTTGTCTTAGCAGTAAGATATCCAGTAGGTATATGTGAAATTTCAACCTAAATTTCTACCTCAATAAAAATTTTATAAATCAAATAGTGTGACCAGACCAGACAGAGTATTTTTTTAATGGTATTGACTAGCAACGAGGAGACGTGTCGCCTGGTGTAAAACGAACCACGCCGCACATAAGCACCCTGACTGACTTGAATCCCTGGTGGTCCGATCATAAGTTAATATTATATACCTGTTATACTGAGATATATACAAAACTTATTTAAATTTCGATGAAATCAAGCTGCTTGTTCTTGTATAAATGAGCAACAGACCACGACAAACATTACATCCCAAACTTTCGGATGTATTATAACTCGCAGCAAAATAGAAGTCTAGAATAAATAAATATGAGAGGCCACACATGAGCTGGTTGAGCAAGTTCCATTATCCATCATAAGCCGTGTTGTTAGCGCCGCGTGTCGCTTCTTGCGGCTAATGGGGGCTGAACGGGCAACTTTTATACCCCGAGCAGCCCACGATAATAGCTCGCTGGTCATTCTAACTCTGGCGATCTTGTTTAACTTTATAGACCCGCACCACCGCTAGTTCTAGCTGAGTTTCTTTGTAAATGGAATGTTATAGAAGCGCATAGAGATAAATATTTTGTAGGTCTAGGCGATATGATGTAGTATACTAATAAATGGCCGGGATTTTAGTACATATCTTAAATTTTACATAGGATATCGAATTTGATGATAAAGATGGAGGCCTATTTCCTTCTCCTGGCCCTTCCCAGTCCATTCCTTCTTTCCTGTCATCAATCCTTTCCATATCCCATATCCCTTAAAAGCGGGCAGCGCATTCTCAGAGGTCTGAACCTCTGCGAATGTTCATGAGCGGTGGTGATCGTTTACCATCACGCGAACCACCAGCTCAGTTGCCCGCTATGACATAAAAAAAAAGATATTGCTATTTTCTTGTGCACTATACTGTCATAGTTGAACAAATTACCATCGCTACTTATAATATTATTCTTAGGTCACAACGGAGGAAACAAATCGTATTTTTTTTTTGTAAACCATCTCATTTCCATGAGAATTAATCATTTATGACCGCGCAGGCGCATCCGCGGGCGGAGAATTAGTAAATCCTAAAAGAGATAAACGACTAAGTATCTCTCGTACTCGAAGTATGCAGCAGTTGATTTGAAATAAGGAATTATTACTTTAGAATATTCAACGCTGATTGTTCAAAGTCAAAGCTGAAAATTGATAAAGCGAGAACTGAGCAGGAATTGGAGGGAAAATTGTAACACCGTCTAGCAATTAGTGACCCGCGCTGTGTTCTCCGACAAGCGTCGCTGAGAAGTGATCAATTGGCAACCGATTATTATTGATTTGTGAACGCTGAGCATTGAACCTAGATGGACTTGTCACTCTATTGTCTATTCTGCTGTCCTGTTAATTAATAAATTTTTTCTAGAGCACTAATCATATGAGACATGAATAATACAATATTTATTATTACAATGACATACTTTTGCTTGTATTAGTAAGGATGACAGCACTGTATGCGTTAAATGATATTAAAGCGACATGAAATTTTGTGCAATGATATAAACCTCTAAGGCAATCAAGCAACGTAAATAAATACTTGATTTTGATTTAAAATTGCGGATATATTGAGCAAGAGAAGTCAAGATTTCGTTAGTCTAGCAGTCAGCAGACATTGGGCCTATTTAAGGATATTATAGGCGTACTCATAAACAACTATCGACTCTCACGTATTACACTAAAAAAATGATAATAATATAAATTCGTCTTTATTATTCAATAACACTATAGTGTTACAATTATATATAATTGTAATCTAAAGCCAACTCTTCAGTCATAATTTGCGCCTTGTAAAAATGCAAATATGCATCAAATCCCCGCTGGAGCGTACAACCGACCCTTGAATGGCTGCTAACGAACCGGATCACACGTGGAAGCTTCTCGAAACTTCTGGATGTTTCAATGCTCTTTAGAGTGACGAGATTTATGTCGAACTATGATTAGGATATATGAATTTTCTTACGATGTATTAAATTAGTAAACGTACATAATAAAAAGTAAAATATCTTCACCCGATGCTCATCGCCATTTGCAATAAATGTCTAATATAAAAGACCTCTGCGGAACAAATTCCTAAATTTTAAGTGCAAATAATAAAAACTAACGCATTGTAACGACCGAATCTTAGAAAGCAATTAAATCAGATGAAACCAGTGACAGTCGATTTACTTTCCGATGATCAACTACACTTTCACTGCTCTCTGATTGATCGATAAGTTGTTCGTGAGAACATTCTGCGCGGCATCAGCTGGCGCATTACACTCCTCTATCTCGTACACTGCCATACGACTATATAATATGTGTTTATTAACCAGTGGCGTATGAGCAACTCCGCACAATACGTTGATCTCTTATTAAACAGTTTTATTATTCATCAATTTTTTGTTCTTTAAGATTGAAACTTTTGGAATGAAATGGGTGCCAAAGAAATTTCAGAAAATAATAACAACCCAATATCGCATATGTACAAACAAACAATTTTTTGGATAATATATTGGAGTAGGTACATACTGTTAGAGTTTAGTTGTTATAGGTGAAGTAATTTTTTCCGACCACGCATCCTGTTGTAGAGCAAAATGTAACGTAACATTGCAGAGTTATAACATAAGTAAAGCCAATGTCCTCTGAAGTTACCGCGAACGACGACGAATGTAAAATAGATAAATTAAAAAATTCAATAACAATGTTATGGTTCTAATTATCTAGAAAAATTATTTTTAAATCCGTTTCATTGCTATTATAATAGTAGACACATCTCTGCTCCCACCACGCCGCGCCGCACCGCTTAGAATCTGCACTGACACAATGCAGCACATGCAGCGCGCCTGCACGTCTCTGTCGCATCACTTTCCACTTGCTCTCGCTTTCTACGCATTTTTGTCCTCCCTCCCCCGCCGGTCCCCGCTACCACCCCCCACACCCCCGCAACTCTATCTTAGCGCTCATAATTGCTTGCGTTACGTCATCATTCACAACGCAATGCATGTGCAATTTTAATAAATGTCAACCGTTTAGTTTGAGTACTGTTACTTAATTTTCCTCTTCTGTAACGTCTTAGACGCTGCTCGCGAAGATAATAACGCTGTTGTATAAGTATATAATGGATTGTCGAAAAATTTCCTGATGTCCTGCACATGATTAACTTGGATTATCTAATTCAACCATTATTTAGACATTGATAATTTAATTGCACTTCCAATTCCGCTACAAGCACAGTTTTAGAGTCCAAGCAATAACACAAATAATACATCAATTGATTCAAGTACTTAGGTAGAAAGAAATATTGTCTGCATTATAAGAATAACTAGATATAAAAACATGAGAATATAATCAAATAAATGATTCAAAAATTAATATTCAAATTATTATTATTATTTGTTAATTCTTGAATGTAGAGTATTCTACTTTAAAGCTAAAATAATAACACATTAATGCAAGAACCGAGTAATTCCATTTCTATGAATAGTTCTACAGAATACAAACTGTTTAACAAGATAGTGTCATTAAGAAGAAATAGCTAACCATTAATAACGATCATAAAAATAAAACGTAGCATTACTAGAGCAGCGAACACGGCGTAGCGCAGAGGGCGACCCGCGAGATGTTATCTCGTAAACTTTCATGCTTAAATTATTTTAATTCGTTCATTTCCCGCCTCAGAGTAATGCGATGCAAACGGTACAGTGTGTTTACATACTGATTACGGCGGCCATTAACATGGGACTTTTAAAATTTATCTCAATGACAAGTTTTCATCAGCAGATGTGTTAAAGTCCATATTAATAAATATCATTACATTAGTGACAGCAAGAGAACGCATAATGAGAACTGATTTAGAAAATACACTTTTTTACTTCACATCATAAATATGAAGAAATAGCTATTAACAAGAATGATGAAATTACATTTTGCAAAAACTAATGCTTTGAATGAATGAAAAGTCACGGCTTGAGTAATAAATATTTATCACTTCACGAATGGACGCTGCCTATATTTAAGTGCTTTAATAAAAACAACACCTGTGGTCTACCAAATAATTAAATTTAGCGATGATGAGGTATGAGATCACAGATCAGGTGTGCGAGCGAAATGGGATCGATGGTAAATAAAATATCAGCAATCATCTAATTAGTAACACGAGACGCGCCGCGGGAGACCCTCTGGCTCACCGGCGGGTAAACGAGCTATGTAAAGCACTAGATAGTATTGTCACGTGGAACATTATAAATATTATGCAGCGTCAACTAAAAGGAAAAAAGCACGTACATGTATTTTTTTCAGCGGTTTACCGTCGGAGTAATGTTTTGCGAGGTAAGTAAAAAATACAAATGCGACATTATACTCCTTATTTTTCCAAAGCATCATTTTGTAACTTGCATAAAGGCTGAAACGTAAACGTATTTTAATAACCATTCAACAGAAATATCGAAATATTTAAGTACATTAATTGTCTGACTCGTAATTGAAGACATCATAAACACAATAAGAAACTTCTCAAAGGAAGGCTGGATTAAAGAATCGTGTACAAAATATGACAATAGGTTTCCTTTTTGTATCGTGAGACTAAGACATGACTGGCACAATATAAATGTACCCGCACATAATGGCATTATATCCACAAATCGTATATACCTAACCTTCAATACTGGACAGATATACTAGTGCGTTAATTTTTGAATGTCAATTGCCTGTGGGTACAGGTGTTGGGCCAGTTCGCACCGGGGTACCCTATATAAGTATACGGTACCCCACAGAAAACCGTGAAATAGAAGCATGCTTCTCTGATTCGTACGGTGCGGGGAGGAGCCGGAGACCGTTTTCCTCACCCTTCCGAGTCTATTCCTTCTTTCCAGTCGTCAATCCTTTCTGAGATAATCTTTCCCCTTAAAAGCGGGATGCGCATTTGCGGAGGCGAAATCTCTGCGAATGTACATTGGCGGTGGAGATCGCTTACATCAGGCAAATCACCAGCTCAGTTGCCCATTTATAGCATAAAAAAATAATCATGTGTATTATGAAGTAGTAGTATATTCCTTAGCATATAAAACATTTTCCACATGTCATCAAATTTGCCCTCTACAAAATATATCTGTATGATCTCTAACCTACAACTATTTGTAACTTCTACTTACAAATATAATATCATAAAAGTCGCTGAATACCGTAAATGCATCCATAGCGAAGTTACGCGTCATGGTCGCGACGCGGTCAGATCACACAACTTATAAACGGGTAAGTTGGTCTCCACACTGCCGATGCTGTGTCGCGAACTTTTCTATTTAGTATTTACTATCTGAAGAGCTTTCAGACTAAGCATCCAATATGAATACAAATAAGACTTTGCGTGTTCAGATCACATTTATTTTATTCCTTTAATATGATATTTTACAAGGATGCATTCAATGTTTTCCTATTTAATTTTATGAAATAGAAAATTTAAATTCGTATTTCATATCATCAAAGGATTAACGCACATATAAATTCGCATCAATTACGATGTCATCCTTAAATGTGAGATGTAAAGAGAATGATTAGTTAAATGTGCTTTCACGTCACAGCTTCTGCGAAACGTGAAAACGTAATATGAATATGTTATCTCGCTGTCTTCTGTGTAAGGGTATAATGTGCCACAGTTTTTCGGGTACAAACTTTGTTCATTCGTCGCTGAAAAGTAATACTGAAAACATTTCACTTGACATTAAAGTAATATGATATATCTGAAGTAGAAAAATGTTAATTGTGTCGTAATCCTTAAAGTCTGATTGATCTAAAATCTGTTTCTGTTATCTAAGTGTGCCTTCAATTTGAAAGTCAAACAAAATCGTGTTAGGTAATCGATAACTATCGTTAATACGCCGAATTGCCAATAACACAGCACTTCAAATGCATGTATAAGTCATTAAATGCGTTAATAAAAAGTTCAATTGAGTGAGGTCTCGAAATATCACAATTTGAACATTGCATGTAGATGCTATTGCATCAGGTGTTGCAGCTCCCACAGTGTTGCCCAACGGTTATGGATGCCCACCATTGTTCCACTTTGTGCCATACGAGCATATCGTGGGAATGCTTCATTTGTATAATATCACATCCATTTAGCGTGAAGAAAGAAGAAGAAAGTGTGTACTTTCTTCAAAGCTTCATCAAGGACTTACTCGTATAATGAGTTAAAGTATACGATATTGAGAAAGCCTTTAATATTTAAGCTACAAAACTTAAGTTCTATTCGCTTTTTATTAATCGTTTGCTATCATTGAATTTCTAAATATAATTCGACTTTAAAAGTTCAAACTCATAATTTCGTTAAAAAATATTACAAAAGATAATCATCTGTTACGTAATAGCATACAGAAGTCGCAGCATCAGTTTAACGTCGCGAATAATTAAAGAGAAAGTATTTCAGTAATTCGGAGGTCGTGAGGGTCACACAAAGACATTCATTGTCCCACAAAGGGCATACCTGTCGCGGCCCTCGACCGCGCCCTATCTGCCGCTGTCACTCACTCTTCTATCGTTATGCTAAACCTTCAGGTTATATCACAACCCTAAAATATATTGCATCAAATCATTTGGTCATATGTATGTCACTAAAAACTATTCTTTTTATGAGCAAAGTTTCGCGAAGTAAGATTGTAGATATTACCCAACAAATAACTTACAAAATTAACTAATAGCACATTAAGAGCAAAATCTATTAGAATATAATATCTATATAAAAAGATGTTGAATATTACAGCGTAAGGTAATTTGGCCAACAAAAAATAAAATAATGAGTTCATCTTATAACCTACGATGTTTCATACTCAACGAATTTAGGAAAAATATAATTACCAAAGTAATCAGAAGACGTAATATTAGCTCTACGTGCCAAAATATTCATAAATTTTTATAATTATGAAGCGCTAATGGCGATAAACGAATTTACGATTACAGCTTTAAATGTTTTTAAAGTTTTTCTCGACCTAGATATTGCTTGATTTTATAATAGAATACATTCAACTGTGAACTGTAAACTCTATGCAATATAAATAAAAACATAAGGTATGAAGGGCGAACTGAACCAATGCTGAAAATATAGCTATGAGCTTGCTTAAAGTGTTATTGTAAGTATAATATGTATAAACCGTGTTATAGACGAAAAAAATCAAACTATCGGGTTTACTACTATATCTAGAGCTCACCTATAATAATATATCTTATTGCACTTAATGCCTATCCTACAGGCTATATGGCCAATCTGTAGGTGATTCAATAACTATCCTAAAGGGTGCAATAACACTCAGAAACTATATCTATTTTTTTAGCTTCTAACACAGTCGCACCAATTGCATTACATCCACGCAATCAAGCGTATGTTAAACGTGGGTGTTGTAAAGAAGCAATCATTTCGTAATGCAAAAATAAAATAAAATAAAATATTACGAGGACGAACTCCACGTAATATTTCATTGTCGACACTAACTTACAATAAAGTCGATGTCGTTTAAAAGACATTAAAGGGAACGAGTCGCTGAGAATTGAAAAATGCGATTGAAAAGTGTCTCGGAAACTAAGTTATAAGACAAGGCGCTATAGTGTACTAGTGACGCTTGTCTTTAAACACAGATTTTCACATTGATGTTTGCTATAAGACGATTGCAATACTTTTATAAATAATTCTAATTTCCTCCCCGCGGCTTTGCCTGCGGAGTGAAAGGAAATAAGATGATACACTGCGGTCAAAACTAGCCTATGTACACTCCTTAGCCTCCCAACTCCAGACACTGAAATCCTATTATCAAAGAATCGCTCCATGAAACACAAACAAATAAACAAACTTACACATTTTTTATAAATAGTGAGGCTAATAGAATAAATAATCACAATTATGAATAAAACACATAGAATGTCATCTTCATCTGCTTATGGACAAACTACATAAATAATTAGGAAAACCTAGAACAGGTTAAGCGTTAGTGTTTCTAAGAGCCTTATATTTTGATTTGAATTTAATTTACTAAGAATCGATGAGCGGATAGGCTTGATTCTCGCATCAGTTACACAATCGCATTCAGTTAAAGCCAGTTTTATATATCGTTAACGGTTGCAAATTATTTAGAGTTTTGGCAAAGGCCGGAATTACTGACGACTCACATTATTAGCCAACTATATGAGGGCTTCAAAAAACTAGTTAACCTTACGGAATCGTTTGCAAACAAAACAAAGATTTGCAGCCAACCTTCGACCGTCCGCTACCACCGACAATAGACCGCCGCGCATTGTTACTTCGTATTTATAAAGAACCAAACAACAACCATTGTTAAATATATGTAAATAAATAAAGATACGATGAAATAATTTAATTCATTAATGACATTATGAAAAACTAGCTGCGCCTCGCGGTTTCACACGCATAAATCCGTATCCCATAAGAATATCGGAATAAAAGGTTGTCTATATGTTATCCAGTTGTTCAGCTATCTACGTTTCAAATTTCATTGCAATCGGTTCAGTAGTCTTTGCGTGAAAGAGCAACAAACCAGTGGTTCCTGATATTAGTGGGTTCAAACAAATAAACAACAGACTCTTCAGCTTTATAATATTAGTATAGATAATTGAACTGCTAAAAGATGTGAAAGATTATGATGCAAATAACTTTGCATTGATAGTTTTGTACAAATGTTCAGATCATTATAATTCCGTGGCACAATAACACCTACTTTGAACGCATGAGCCAAATATGCTAGTATTAATAGAATGCAGTAAACCAATAAATGAAAATTATCGATCTCATAAGATTTTAAACACATAATTTACTAAAAGCTTTGTAATAAGTATACTTGTAATTATATACATACCATCACGAGAAATCATAGCATATGTAGATACAATGTACATTTCCTATTACGCAGTAATCAGTAATTAGTGAGTAATTAATTAACAACATTACAGGTGAATATTAATATTTACCAATATGAATATTGTAATTTCATAAATAATTATAAATCAAATTAAATAGCGAAAAGCCTAATTTCACCGATTAATAATAATTAACATTTACATAAAGTGGAAGGTGAGAGCTGGGCGACTTATATTTTTTTCAGAAATGATTGCAGCCATTTTGTGCCCATTTTATTGTGTTGGATGCGTATGCATATCGGGTTTTAAATCATTTTTATAAACAATATTTTAAAACTCAAACCAAAACAAACATTGTGTATTCAAAGGTGTTTCATTCAATATGACTTATGAATCAACACGTCAAACGTGTTCTAAAGGCAACACACTACTCAGATAATATTAATAATTAATTCACTGTTTTTTGCACTAAATATGAAACATCCGCGTATAATGTTATAAATAAACAATAAGCAAACTGAAATACCAATAACATCGGAAGCGACAAAGTGATTCAAATATTATATCGAATAATATCAGTGATATAATATTATCGTTTCGCTTCAATAGTTTGCAGAAAATTGCATAGTTTGAATATTGAGAGGACCGGTCCGGGTACCGTTGCCTTGTGACCTACTAAACTGTACTGGTCTAATACATTGCTTGCGCAGACGTATACAGGTGCAGAGTCTACGCGTGTCGACCAGCAATGGATAACAATATTATTCGCCGACAGAATGCGACCGAATAACGCTCTCGATGCATCTTATCAAGTATCGTTAAAAGATTAACGGGACGATAACTTTATAGGTAGTCTAAATCAATATCTAGTAATATTTCCTTAGTAGTATGTCCTTATTATAATTATATCAATTATATTAGGTAATAGTAATAATTAATTTTATTGAGTACCAGATGAAATGTTTCACTGTTATTTTTATCGTTACTGTTAATTTTAGAAACTTGAAATTGATTTCCTGACATTTCACACCGTTTAGCCGGAGCTAAGCAGAGCTTAATGCTCAACCTGCGGCACCGTCGTGCAAAATTACAATCATTTGTCATAGTCGAGAAGCATTAAGTGTACACGACACACTAGCTTTTTAGGTTATGCAACACACGATAGAATATCGTACCGACACAGTGTGAACCGCGATCGTCTCGGTCGGGTGGCGACGCGGCTCGCACGACGCGTGTAACCGTTAACTTGATCTATCTGATAATTCGACTGTGATATCATCTCGCTACGTCGTTATGTCGTCGAGTGGTGTCACGACATTCTTCGCTGCTATTTAATATTACTACACTCGAATATAACTCGTTGTACAGTTAAAAGTTTCTCCAAGTTTCTTATATCTATGGTAGTAGCTCTGAACTTATGCACTGACAGTTGTCTGTAATAGTTTTCTAGGAGAATAGAATACACATACAGTACTAGATTGAGATATTACGATTATAAAATTGTGGATCAAGTTATAATCAAACGTAGCGCTAAGTACGGAAGCCATCAAAGCGTTGCGAGATTTCTATTTCTATTTTTAGTTCGAGTGTATTTGATGATTTGTGTTTTATGATTTCCACATAAGACCCAACACGTCACATCGATGACGTTCGCTATTGTCACTTGGAGTAACTGGGGATTTCTTAACTTAGGTCAATTAATATTTACAATACAAATATGCCATGTTCGGAAAAGAACGACAAACCTTAAAGTGGTTTATAGATAATCCGTTATTATATATCACACATCAATCATATCTAATGGAGAGTACAAACTATGCACTCGACACTGGCGTTAAGCGGCTCTATTATAGTTCCCCACCGAACCATTAAAACAATCCCATTTATCCGCAGTTATACACCGGCGCCAAATACCAATAGTCGCTGTAAAATTATTGGTTTATCATTAAAATGCACAAAATAGGGTTAATGGTTGAATCTCGTAAACGCGATTAACCTCAATATAGCGAGGTGTGAGTGGAGAGGGAGTTGAGGGGCGAGATGAGGGGGGGGCGAGGGGGCGAGGGGAGGTGTTGCCAAAAGCGTTCGCTTGTGAAATGTGCCCGTCGAGACTGGTTCGAACGAGAGACGAACAAAAAGTGCCCAGCGAGTAATGTTGGCGCCGGCGTCGTGGGCCACGCCAAGGGATGCAGCGGGTTCTGAACGTGATATTATGTACATATTTGCGTTCTAAATGTTACGTTTCCTCTTCGACCTAAATAACCTCTATTTAGTCCCCACAACCTACCTCAGATACAGTCGTCCTCAGGTAAGCTACCACCAGAAGGACCATCGTATTTTTCCAAACGAGAACAAAAAAGCTTCATAAATCGGTCGAAATCCTGACCGAACCTGTACGTTGAAAAACATTGAAAAGAAACTGTTACGAATTGAGAAGCCGAAGAATAGTACAAAGAATATCAGTAAAAAGAACATGTGAAAACACAAAGAGAAAACTAAATCCCTCGCAGTCTTTGTTAAAATATAATCAAGACAATTGACTACTTAACAAGCTAAAATATTTCTGTAAGCTTATGACATAGACCCTGATATCGTTATGATTAGCATACGCTGACATTTACACAAAACATAAAATGTGAAATATGCTCGCTGCTCAGTCGCATCTAATTCTATTCGTATTGTCTTTATTTTTAATGTTGCAGCTCACACAATGCTGTTTGTGGACAAACACAGCAGAGATATCTAAACAGTTGCTAAGAATCGTTTAACAAACATTCCTCGGTAAATAATACAATGTTTGCGTATTTTATTAGTGGCTAATAAAATGCCCACAGTTAGTAAATGATCGGAATGTACGGCGCTATACGAACTAAAATATTAGATGGATAGCAATAATAATAGATACATATATTTGGGGTGAATGATGACTAAGTTACAGCAAGCAGCAATATTACAATGTCCCGGTTTGTTTTTTATGATTAAAATTGTACACTTTCTTTTGCATCTTTATTATAATTCTTGCTTGTACAATCTTATTAATAAGTTAAATAAATAAACTTTTAAAAAATCAATGTTAGAGAAATTGAAGCGAACGCGAAATTATATAAGAATTATAAATATTATAGAATGTTAGTTAACAGATTTAATTAGAGGTATTTATCCCCGTCGGCTACAATTGATTTTTACTGCTTTCTAACGTGTTGTATTAACAGTAATTGCAAGTGACTTTCATCTCACCTAACGAAAACGTAACCGAGGTAGTTGGGCAACTCGTGAAAACGGCTTCCAATAGCTTAATGTCAAAGTGCAGTCTGGGCACTGGGGCTGCCTGGGGCGATGGCGCCTCTGGGAATTATATAACCGATAACTGTATTATGTTCTTGTATCCCTGGTGCTTAAGGGCTATCTGAAGTGTTCATACACTAAGAATTATATGAAAGAGAAGTAACCCATCACGCTTAAGATTATGCCAATTGTCTATTTTTAATTGTTAGTACAAAGGTATATCAAAATCGGTTAACTAAACCAAAACTACTGCAAATGACGTACAGGAAAATCTTCAAATCCTAATCAAAATAGAAAACGATGGTTATTCAAGTGTTGCAGTCAATATATTTACGAACATTACTATCAAATCAGATATACGGCGCTTTGAACGAAAACAATTTCATAGATACGCATTCGAAATTATCCCGTAAAATAGGAATAAATGTGCTCCCATCTTAACGTAAAATAGATGCCACTATGCCCCGCACGACCAAACAAAACTTGCATAGGTTAAGCACTCAGACAAATTAATAAAGCACTCCCTTGAAACTTGCTGGCACATAACCTTCTTATTAATGTAATCTTCGAGTAGCAAAACATACCAAGTCCAGGCTAGAGCATAATAAATAAGATACTATATACTATATTGCAGTGAATTATATTATGGTTTCCGACTGGAGGTCGACTAGCTTTCATGTTTGTTGTATGATATGTTTTATATTGTAATAAATATATTCACTTCGTATTTTTTATATCATAGCGGGTAATCGAGCAGGTAGTTTGTCTGATGATAAGAGATCGGCTGATAGGAGCTATCACTTGAACATTTGTAGAGCTCTGGAAATGCGTTGCCAGATTGTTAAGGGTAAAAGATAAGTAAGGGATTGCTGACGGTAATAAGGGAATGGGAAAGGAACAGTGAGGAAAGGATACAAGTCTCTGGTTTCCCAACCCGTCGTACAACACGAAGTAGCACTTACATGCTACTAATTAACGCCGACTACATAATTGTGTGGAGGTATCGTAGCTTCTCCGATGCATAAAAATTCCCACTTCGACTATGACATTTTTCTAATTTAGTTTAGTGGGCAAGAACCAATTTCCTTAAAAGTGAAGAATTAATTATAATTGAAAATAAATAAAAAATTAATAGAATAATTTGTATTGATAAATCCCCACTTATAAATTCTAAAGCACTCTACGAATTGATTCAATTATGTGTTTTATACTAAACTAGCTTTTGCCCGCGACTTTGCAAGTACGTTAATTCGAAGCAGTTTAAAAGATATTATTATACATAAAAACATTCCTCTTGAATCACTCTGTCTATTAAAAAAAACATCAAAGTCCGTTGCGCAGTTTTAAAGATTTAATCATTCAAAGCATAAGGACCGAGAAAGCGGCTTTTTTTTATACTATATAGTGATGATGATATATCAGGTCATTTGATAAATTTCATCTTTTCACTATACAAATAACAAACTACACCGATTTATTCGTGAAAGTAACCCATGGTTGTTATTAAAAACAATGTTCGATGAAAAGCTTTCACTCCACGCACGTCACTCATCTACTACTAGTGCTGAGAACCATCATTAGCGTTTATTTAAATTAACGCATACTCATTTTTTATTATTCTGGTTAAATTGCAATGATTTCGTTGTATTTATATTGTAGGTCAAATCTATTTACGTTTATAACTGTTTATTGACCTCTAAAGCCTTCGCAACAAAACTCAACAGTAGACACATGATTGTTGTCTTGTATAAAAATTAGACTAAGAATGAAACATTTTTCATTTTATATATTACAATAACGCTCTAGAAATTTAGTTAACATGCAAACAAAACACGCTTTGTTAGCTTTACCTGTATGTTAGTATGTAACCGACTCCTTCGGACTAGTTTTTGATTTTTTTAATACAAAATTAAAAATATTTTTAACAGACTAACCGCGTAAATTCAGCTTTATTTTATTGATTGATTGGGCTTCCGAAAATAAATATAATAAATTGAAACAAAACCGGTAATACATATTCATAACGATAATAAAAACAGAATAAATCATCAATAATATTAAACAAAAAGAATAATTGTTGTTAGGGAAAATCGGAAGTCGATAATAAGGTTTTTCAAGAAATTCGTAGATAGATAAAAAGTTAAATAAATGTAAGTTAGGTTATTGCATGCTTCAACAATACTTTCATATCATAATTGGCTGTCCACAGGAGGTTACTACTAATTTATAAAATTTGCTGTTAATACTCTTAAACTTTGTTCTCCTTCTGCAAAAATAATCTGCAACGATTTCTTTTCTCAAAAAAAAATCTATTTAAAAATATTATTTTATGTGATTTATAGATATATTCTAAACTATTTTTACTGGACTTTCGCTGGTAGATAGAGCCTATTTTGGAGGTCGAAGTCGCGAGCATAACCTAGTTATCAGAGGAATAACATGCAGTGCTGTTTCCCTAATTAACGAAAACACAATATTTTATGACGGATAAGTAAACATCGAGCCTCATTTATTATACTTCACAAGATTATTATAATTGTGAATCCCACTTAATGCATTGCTACGTAATATATGAAATTCATAAAGAGGAAAATTAAATAAAAATAATGCTAACGACAAAAAACGAAAAAAATAGGCCGCACGGTTTTTAAGGAAAGTTATATGCTAAGTTTGTAAACTGCATAGAGACTCAACGTGAGTAACAAAGTGACAGTCAGCTATACGTTATAGAAGTTCAACAAAAGATATAACAGTCCAACATAAAGTTTTTCAGTTTGGATTGAGAGTTCGGCAACGTGATTATAACTGAGGACATTTCATAGAGTATAGACCAAAGTTTTTGATATACCAAAGATTTGTTATCTAAAATTATATTATTATGAGGAGCGTTATTGCCATTACCAGCGCAGCTTCCCTAACACAGTCAGAGACAGATTTAATAGATTTTCCACTCCTCTTTAACCTTCGTCCATGGAATGGTTCTATCGTGTGAACGAGATTACAATTTGGAGGGCAACGGGTCAACTTTCGATGTAACTGTTCAAACGGACCAGAGGATTGCGTATATCCAGGTTAATATCACGAGGCTCGCGTGTCTAACTCACAAGAAAGTTTTACGTGCCGAGTGTGTTAACATTTGAGAAAAACATCACATTTACGGTATATTTACTGTTTAGCAGCGGTATTATATCCTCCAAATATTATTCCGTACAATATCTGATTCACAATTTATCTGTTACAGTATTAGTCTTATAATGAGGTTGCAATCGTTAAATTCTATTTTTTGAATAGAATTGGTAGAGTTTCCAGCAAAAAGCTATTTAAACAAAAACTATTCGGAGACAATTGGTATTTTTTGTTACATTTATAAGTAACATTAAAAAACTAAACAGAAATTGGATACATTGAAACAACAAATATTTAGCAGAACTGTATAACTCAGAAAATAATTCAGTTTAAATCCATATTTTCATAAAAATAAAATGTATATACGGGCGTATTTGTAGACTCACCAACAGCTAACAGCAGCGTAAGCGTCGCCGCAAGAATCATTACAGCGAGCTTATATCACTAAATAAATAAATAAATTCACTGCGCTGCGTCTAGAGCGGCCGCGCAAGCTTGGACCCGAGTAGCGACTGCGCTCTGCGGTCTGCGCCTGCGACTCGCGAGTTGCGGGCGCGCGCCGCAACTCCTCCGCGGGCCGCTGCAGCTGCCGCTCGCTGCCACGCGCTGCACCAGCAGTAGCTGTACAACATCTATACTAATATTATAACAATTTGTTTGTTTGTTTGAACGCACTAATCTCAGGAACTAGTGGTCTGATTTGAAAAGTTCCTTCAGTGTTACATAGCCCATTTATTGAGGAAGGCTATAGGCTATATATGTACCACGGGCGAAGCCGGGGCAGACCGCTAGTACATTATATACGGTAGGTATCCCGAAAAATCACACCAATATTATAAATGTTAAAGTTTGTTTGTTTGGATGTTTGTCCGTCAATTACACTGAAACTACTCAACGGATTTTGATGAAATTTGGTATAGAGTATGAGCTGACTTGGGTGATAGCATACTTTTTATCCCGACTATGCTAAAAATGCTCCCTTGGGATAAAACAGGAATCTTGATATCCGGCCGGGACGAGCATCTAAGCGTAATACAATAATATTACAACCAAAAGATATAGATGTAATGACGCTACACTATTTATCTACACTATATTGCTTTTTTTTTAGTTTTTCGAGGTTTATTCTCCTATCAACATCACTATTAATTTGAAAGAGAAAATTAAGTAGAATTCTAAGTGTATTCAATCTTAAGAAGCAACCTTAGGGTCTTTTTTGCGTATTCGCGTCATCCCCAAATTAAACGTAACATATTTCAATTCCGACATTGCCAATTCCGCTTCGGCGCATCGTTTTAGTATTCGATGATTGATTTATTGATTTACTCAACTAATAAGTTTAACAACAAAGCTCTTTATAATTTTTAATATTTTATTATTATTATAACTATCGCTTGGAAACCATAAAATTTTTCAACTTTATCGAAAACATTATGAAATGAATATTTCATCGCCTAACGTTTTGGACTTAGCCAAATAGAATTACCTCCGCTTGCTACATTTCAATCACAAACTTGTAAATGTACATAATATTGTCCCTGAAATCTTCGGTTCCTTTATTTATATCCTTCGAAACATTGTATGTGCGTGTTAAGATTTATATTTAAAGTTTGCAAACTATGCACGAAGTCAGTAACTGTAAATTAAATTAGACATTTTTTCTCAGTTATTAATATTGATATACAAATTAATACGAACAAAAATTATAGTAATAATCGTATTACTTTTGTGTTATTTCTAATTTTTTTTTTTCTAAACTCCTAATTGATATAAATAAATTAAATTCACTTTTTTTTATGTCATAGCGGGCTACTGAGCTGGTGGTTCGCCTGATGGTGAGTGATCACCGCCGCCCATGAACATTCGCAAAGGTAGTGCCTCTACGAATGTGCTGTTCGTTTTAATGAGGTAAGGGAATAGGAAAGGATTAAAGACTGGAAAGGAGGAATGGACTGGGATGGGTGAGGAAAAGGAAACGGGCCTCCGGCTCCCCCACTCACCGTACGAAACACAGTGGCATGCCACTATTTCACGCCGGTTTTCTGTGGGGGTGTGGTACTTCCCCGGTGCGAGCTGGCCCAATTCGTGCCGAAGCATGCTCGACTACCACAATGCTCTTTGCCGTGCCACTTTTTGTTTATAACATAATTAAAATAAATAATCACTGTGACCAACCACTATGATCGCCTACTTAGTACAATGGTTAACGCGTAAGTGAACAACCGATGGGTCCTGGATTCGATTAGCGGTGAGGACGCCCAATGTCTCGGTCTGGCAAGACAGAGTAGCCTAATCACCTGCTTGTCTATAAAGAAAATCGATGTACATCATCTGCCCCATACCCCACTAGGGGACACTAGACTTCACTTACTAATCACTATACTTTATAAGAATTTTACTTATTTTTGCAACCTACAAAAAATCCATTAAATATAATAGTAGCTTTATGTTAATTACAAATCAGAAGTAAAATTATATGTGTACATCAACAACAAAATCTACTATTTTCTACTGTAGCACCTGCTTGTCATGCTGGCAGCCCAAAAACACAGCCTTCAGATTGCTTCCAGTGACACATTTGAGTAAAAGTGAAAGTGCAGTAACCGTGATTGGCCGGTTTACACTTTACATTTGAAATAGCCAATCACAAGCCAGTGCCTCGACTACTATACGCGGCCAATTAATGATTGAGAATCTGCTCACTCGAAATGACATGTCAAGTTGTGAAATAACCGGAAGTAAACGCGTTTCTAAACAATAAACTTATACAAATGATTTAAAGTGATTTAATGTATTTTAAAATTTATTTTCATACAATAGTGTCTGTTTATTATGTATAGAATATGTTTTATTTTTCTCGTGTTCATTACGCAAGGTAAATAAGTAACTTTTAAAAGTTTATAATACTTTCTCTTTTGTAATATTGTGACAACGTTAACTAAATAATTGCAATAATATTACAGATTGTTCATCCCAAGAGGAAGATGAAGGTCCGTACAAAGGCAAACACATAGGAAAACTCAATTCGTATCACCACCAGGTAAATAACATCTTATTTGATTCTATCTATGACCAAGGCCTGCATGTATTAAAAAACTTAAATTAAAAGCTCGTAATGTATGTCGCTCATAAAAGATTTCAACGCGCTACGCGCTGCATTACTTTAGGAAACAATCACATATAATATTTTGGAGTTGATTACAGCAAATCCAGCTTATGATAAATGACCTTAAAAAAGAAACTGGTTTCCTCAGTTGTAAGGAAACTTATAAATACAATATTTTAAAATTCATAATTGAATACTTAAGCAATCTCTTAAAAATATTATTAAATATACATTATGAATCATACTTAGTTACTTTCATTTATTGTAAATGCTCAATGTAAAATAATAGAAACTTCTTTGTGACTCAGAGTTTGCTCTTTTAGGATTTCTTGTTCACAACAACATAGCTATGTTATTTACAAATAGGTAATAGTCTAGTAATCTACTACTTTTATCACCGATGAAAATTGTTATGTCGTTACACTTATGATATTGTATTAATGTTTTGTTTATGAAATAAAAAAAAATCAATCAAATGTCTTTAATATGCAAATATTTCTTATTATTTAAATTGTCAAGTAAAGAAG
Source organism: Zerene cesonia (assembly GCF_012273895.1). NCBI lineage: Eukaryota > Metazoa > Arthropoda > Insecta > Lepidoptera > Pieridae > Zerene > Zerene cesonia. The sequence continues at coordinate 24,624 of NC_052130.1, read as the reverse complement.
ATAATATGTAGACTTATTAAAGTGCAGAACTGCATCAATGTCATTTGAGATTCCAAGAAATATCCACTGAAGAAATTAGTTAATTATGTTTTAAGAACTACTTTCAACTTGCTGCAATATATTATTTGCTATCATAAGAATAATTTATGTTATTGTTTATTAATTTTTAATTTCTCAAAATGTACCAAATTTGTTGAGCAGCATTTCTCCAATATTTAACTAAATTGATTACACAATGAAATATGCTTAACTTCCACCAATAAAATAAATATCATTCATTCTTATGATTTCTACAAATAGAATTTGTTGATATTTTATATTTGAGTTATACATCTTTTTGCCTCTTGACGATGATGTTCTATCACCTGATGATGATATTGCTAACCAAATCATAGGAATCAAAATGGAGTTAGTGAATTAAGTGGTTTTTATTTTTAAAACTGAAACTATATTGATGTTTATTAAATATTTCTTTTAGGTGTCTGGTGATGTGTATGCAGTGGATGATTGGACACTGTTGTTGGTAGACTTTAACTATGATGGCACAGGAGATGACACCTTCTTCTGGGCTGGGGACTCAGGCCGACCAGGGCCACTTGGCTTTATTGTGCCTGATCAGTACGGGAAGTGAGTGTGCTATTAGATTATTGAATTCATTGTGATGTATGAATTAGTAATAAACAATAAACAATCTTATAATAATTGCCTGTTAGTGTAGGATGTGACACAATTTTTTTTCTTGTGTACTAAAACATATAACATATTGCAATTGACAATCCTTTAAAAATGTGTAAGTGTTTCAAAGCACTTTATCAAGAGGAATTTAATAGTGCAGTGTAACAGAAAAGCTATACGACACGTTTGCAGAACGAACATCCTGGAGCGGTACAACAATGAGGAGATCCGGCTGAAGCTGCCGGACGGCAAGCGCGTGTCGCGCATCACGTGGTTCGCGGTGTACGACCTGGCGTCGCAGAGCGCGTTCGGCGACGTGTACGTGCCCGAGGAGTTCTCCGCGCCCGCGCCGCGCGCCCTCACCCCGCTCACGCCCGCGCCCGCCGCGCAGGAGCGCGTCTCCAGCAAGCCCGTCATTGTCGAGGACGCCTCCACCATACTGTAACTCGCTCTATCAATATTGCTGACTGCAGTTTGAGCCAGCTAAGAATAGGATCTATGACTTTTATTTGTCGAATGTCATTTGAGAAATAGAATTTACATGGAAATGCGTTTTACATGTCAATGAAAGTTTTTTTTATTTTATTTGATTAAAAATGTTATTGCTTAACTTTAATATTGCTATTGCTAATCATTAATTTATTTAAATTTATTGAATTGATCCTATTCTTAGTTGAAGTTAATATGATTATTTTTATAAATGTACGATCACTTTTTATTCTTGATATAAAAAAAACTATCACCACGTAAAAACTTTTTAAAATTAGTTATATTATAATAATAAACGGGCATAAATTTTATTCATACATTTATGTAATACATTTCTAGATACGCACATTAATATTTTGAACCCTGTGCGGAGTTACGTATGTATGATTATATATACCTCACACATTATGTTAATATTTTCCAGCATCCCAGAGTTCCACTTCCAGGCGGGAAGCGACGAGGTGTACTTCTGGATGGGCGTCGGGCCGCAGCCGTCCGCGCGCGGCACCGTCATACCCGACGAGGACGGGTACCTGGAGCCGCTGCGCTCGTACGGCGGCGCGGACGTGCGCCTGCGGCTGCCGGGCGGCCGCACCGTGTTCGACGTGGACTGGGTGGCGCTGTGGGAGCCGCGCGCCGGCGCCGCGCTCGCCGCCGCGCTGCTGCCCGACGCGCTCAACGTGCCGCCCGCCGCGCGCCGCCTGCACCCGCACCGGTGAGCCGCGCCCGCTCGCGCCCACTGTGGGAGCCGCGCGCCCTGTCTGTGTCTTGTGGACGTGGATGTCTTTTTTTTCTAGAATTTAATTTGAGTCTGTATAATTATGAATAAGTGTAACAAAAATACCGCATCTACAAACAGGTAGAAGGTATGTGATAAGTGTAAAAATTGGTAAAAAAAATGTTTTACTCTTTTTTTTATTTATATAAGTCCTCCTACATATCAAATATGTTACAGTGAAAATGTTTCAATTGAATGACAGGTCCCAACTGCCGCACTGCAAGCAGCTCCACCGCGACTTGCAGGTGTCGTGGGAAGTTTTCGGCAACCAGATCACTATCCAACTAGCTGGCATGGTAAAAAAGCTAAATTTATTCATAATTATTATTTTAAAATTATTATACATTTATTCGTTTATTACACAATATAATAGCTAATCTTTTCCTATTATCCTTGTTTGTCATAATCCTGGATTGTTTTAATTCCAAGAGGTAACTTTTGAAGCCTCGAATTTCTAGTGCACAAGGCACTGGGTAAAATACTCTGAGGGATTGTTTCGTTACTGGCCTTATTTTGGTATCAATATCAAAGATCTACTAAGTTATCAAAAAAGAAAAGTCCAAAAATAGACCCCGCGTGTAACCCATAACTGACTCGCTCTGGTACCGGAGGCAGATTTATTTAAAACGTCCTTAAATACATATAAATTTAGTGTTTTAAAGTACTTAACTGTTAAATGAAAATTCTATTTTTACATTCTTTATGCAACCTTAACATGTAATGTTTCGGGGTAAAACCTGTTAATTAGTACATAGTTATTATATATAAATACCGGGCCGCGCTCTGCGCAGATCGGCGCGAACGAGTACATGGCGTTCGGCATCTCGGGGTCGGACAGCCGCTCGCAGATGGAGGGCGCCGACGTGGCCGTGGCCAGCTTCGACGCGGCGCTGCAGCGCGGGGACGCGCCCGACTACAACGTCACCGCCCCCGCGCCCGTGCGTGCCGCCTTGCTCTTACGCTTTTGTGGCCCTCCGCTCGCTTCGTTGGGATGGGCGAGCTGCTTCGACGGAGATAAAACTCATTTAATATCTCTTAAATTTAGATGATCATAATGAGCCGAAATGATGTTCACTATGATTGCACACACATTTATGGGTTTATGGTACATAAACAAGACGATATCTTCATAGCTGCTCGGATTTCGCTAGCTCATAATTATTATTTATTTTTTATATGTAATCTTAGATAAATTTGGAAAAGTGAGTACGAAATTAAAGTTCAAATCAAGTAAAAGTTGTGAAGAATTTCGAAATCATAAGGTATCGCGCTGACCGATCAATTTCATATTTTTATTTTTATACGTATACGACGCGCTCAAGTCGAATACGACTGTGACAACTGGAGACGTGAGCGAGCTTCAGATTTAAATTTACGTATAAGCATACTTTCTCATTCACTACTTTTCTGCAATAGAAGTTTTAGAAACGCATTTACCTCAATATTACGTCTATGTATAAAATCTCAATTCCCAGAAATTACACAGCGGCTTTCAGGGGAAGCTTCACATACAGCGCTACTAGGTGCTGGAATAATTTGCCTCCACCTGCAAGAAATTGCAAAACGCTGCACAGTTTTAAATATCAGTACAGAAAAGTTGTTCTTGCTGAATTTCTCAACCAGCCCTAATAGCGTTAAATGTAATACGCTCATATCATTATGTATATTTATATGTGTATGTATATTTCGTTTTTATATATAGATACATAATATATATTGTTTTTTTTTCCTTTTAATCAAAAATTATAACTAATTCTTTATCTTATGTATGTATGTATCTTATGTATAATTTTTTATGTATATATTATGAATTGTTAATATTGTCTATACCTTTATTCACCTGTCACAAAATTATGATAACGTTTATGCTATCTATTTTCCCACTCAAAAGACCGTTCTGGTGCTCCAAGCGTAGCCAGTTGAGGGGGCTACTGAAAACCGGCGCCTCTCCACTAATATGGAGAGGCAAATGCTGAGGAGTCCCCCAATCACAAATACTTCCAAATGTAAAAAAATGTAATTTTTATTTTTATTTTTTTTATTTTTTTGTTGTTGTTATTCTCAAAATGTATTAATTGTAAGTTGTATTTGTGATTAAAAATATTTTCTTTCTTTCTTTCTTTCTTTCTATTACAACTATTTAATTTCCGTCGACGTGGTACCTAATGAGAGGCGGCGATGGCAGTGCGTGCAGGTGCTGGGCCAGTGGCGCGGCGTGTGCCGCGACGCGAGGATCGGCGGCAGCGACGCCAACCAGGTGTTCAGCGCCTCGCGCCAGGACGGGCTCACCGTCGTCTCCTTCCGCCGCCAGCTGCAGCCCTGTGAGTGCCCGGCGCCAGCCTCGCCGTCGCCCAACCGATGACGTTACCATTACCGAGTGACAGTTTGACAAATTGTGAATTCACGTCGCAGCGGAGGAGATGGACAAGGAGTGGCGCACGGACCGGTCGATGTTTGTGGTGTGGGCGGTGGGCCCTCTGGACCACGTGCGCGAGCCCGCCTTCCACCGCCTGTACCCGCGCGCCGATGTGCAGCTCGTGCTGGCGCGCGCCGCCGCCGACTCCGACTGCGTGCCCTTCGTCATGTGAGTGCGGTCGCGCAGCTTCCACCGTTTCTCAAGGCTTTGCTAACATTGCCTTATATATTTACACCATAAAAAAAATGTTTTAATCGCTTAATAAAAAAAAATTATTGAAATGGTAAATGATATGATGATAATAATAAAGTAAAATCTTTAAGCATGTATTCTTGCGAAATTTTGACCAGATACAAAAAAAAAATCTGCTGGGTTCAATATTCTTACATAAACAGATTTTTTTTGCCTTACAGTTATTTATTTATTAAATCTAAACTAGAAAAAATAAAATTTTTCCGTATGAAGGATGTCATTCGGCGCTGACGATGTTTGCGCAGGTCGAGCGAGAAGGCGCCGGCGGGCTGGGAGCGCGCCGCGCTGTTCGACCCGGCGCTGCGCGTGTTCGACGTGCGGCTCGGGCCCGCGGGCGGCGCGCGCGGCCTGGCCGCCCGCCGCCCCGCCGCGCCCGCCGCTGCGCTCTACGTCAACGGCCAGCTCGCGCCCGACCTGCAGCTGCGCCGCGGACTCGCCTACACGTTCCGCGTGAGTGTGCGCCGGCCGTACAGCGCCCCCGCCCCTCACCCCCCCGTACCCCGCGCACCCACTCACCGCACCCCTCCCGCTCGCAGGTGTGGACGGGCGACGACCCGCACTCGGCCACGCTGTACCACCCGCTGGTGCTGACGAGCGAGCCGCACGGCGGGCTGGAGCGGCTGGCGGACGGCGAGCAGCGCGCGGCGCGCGTGCTGGCGGGCGCGCGCCACACGCGGCGCGGCCGCCTCAGCCCCGCCGCCGCCGGCCCGCTCTGCCGCGCCGACCTCGACCCCGGTGAATACGCGACTGCCGCTTTTCTTATTTATTTATTTCATTTTTGGACCACCAACATCACATACATGTTACATTTAAACTGGAGACATTATGTTAAATTAATTAAATAATACCACTTGTGCAACAATCTCACATAAAAAAAAAATAATAATAATAAAACTTTTATAATTGTATGCTTATATTGTGCGAAAATTCAAATATATGTCAAAATCCAATAAAAGTATTGATAAATTATTATAAGTAGACCACATGCTAGAAAGTGGAGCAGGTTTTTCTAAGTTCGTTTTACAAACTGGAAGACAAAATATGTCTTTTATTGGCTGTCTGGGAAAACCATATGGGATACGAAAAACCATACTAGAAATAATATCCTCTCAGACAACAGGGCCGTTCATATATTTACGAAGATGGAAAAGTAAATTTTGTGCTCGATGGAACTCTTAGTCTCGCATACACTGATTATGTAATAATGTTAAAACAATAAAACGACGTACAAAGTTTCTTATTGAATGTTTTCTTAAATTCTATATTTCATTCATTCCTAGCTTCTGGCAGCCGGCATATACCGATCCGATTTTTTTCTCAATCCCTCATATAAAAACTAATACATGAAACTAATTACTGCTAACAACTAAAATCAATGATATTTTCACAGTTTTGTATTCGTATATATGTACGTTATCATCGAAAACGATATTTAAATAACTCGGTGTGTCCGCGTGCACTCACCGCTATGTCAGTAACTAACGGCCCGCGCGGCGTGCGCAGGCGCGGACCGGCGGCGCGACGCGTGGGACTCGTTCCGCGCCTTCAACCGCTCGCTGCGCTGGAGCTGCGCGCGCGCGCCGCCCGCCGAGCTCACCGTCACTCCCAACTCCACGTGGCCTGACCTCGTCTACTACCACTCCTTCACGCACTTCGGTACCGATCCTTTTCTTCCTATCTCTTTCTTTCTCAAGTTATATAAATGTAACCCATAGCTTGAACCTTATATTTATTTATAGCGGATTTCACGCTACCGTTCCTGGGTCTATAAAACATATCGGTTAACGATTACCCATATTAAAAATTTAATAAACGTACAGAAATGATCTGGTTTATGTTTTATAATATGTATAGATAGAAATTATTAATTTTCGTTACGTAATGTCGTATGTTACAGACATGGGCGGGCGCATCTTCATAGTGGACCGCCATCGGCGCAACATCGCGCGCTCGCACGCACACACGCACGCGCACACACACGCACTCGCCCTCTCGTCGGTGCTCGCGCTTGTGTGCATGCTCTCAGCTCAGTGATTACACACACATATTGATTGTGACTATTCTAGTACGGTCTAACTGACAAAAATTAAATAACAATTGATTTTGAAATCCAGATTTGACAATCTACCTTCTTATCATAATATCTTGTTATTATCTCGCAACAAAATTTTGCTGACGCTCGATTTGTGCTTACCATTTTTGACGAATATTGTATTGTTGTAACTTCAATAAGTAATAAAGTTTTTTGTTATATTTTCTTTTTTTAAAGTTTGATAATTCTGTAAAATGTGCCTTATATACTCGTACTAACCCTGTTGATCCGTGAATAGTTTTATTTTTATATTGATCTAGTTTTATCGTCTACGTCAACATCACTGCCAATCATGTTTGTATTTTAATTATAAAATAATGGTATACTTGTAAATCTGTATAAAAAAATGAGATCTCTGTCAAACCTTTGTATATTTTGTATTTTTATGTTTATGAAAAATAAAATGACATACTACATTAAATATTATTTTATTTTGCCACTCACTCACATGAAAACGTAAATATTCTCAAAAGCCAACAAGCCCACGCGTGGTACTCTTAAGGGACGGGAAAT
>NC_052130.1:15126-16409 GCF_012273895.1 Zerene cesonia | reverse complement strand
GGATGGCGGCCACGTGCAGCGGCGTGGAGCGCGCGCGGTTGCGCACGCGCGGCGCGGCGCCGGCGCGCAGCAGCAGCGCCGCCACGCGCTCGCTGGGGAACACGGGCGCGGCCGGCTCGTCGGCGAAGTAGGTGGAGCGCACCACGTTGAGGCGCGAGACGGCCAGGTGCAGCAGCGTGTCGCCCGTGTGCGCGCTGCGCACGTCGGCCGCCACGAGGCGGCGCGCGGCGGCGTCCAGCTCGCGCCGCTCGCGCTCCGAGCGCGCCGCCGCCAGCAGCAGGTGCAGCAGGTGCGTGACGCAGCGCAGCGCGCGGTCGAACGTCTCCGCCTGCTTCTTGTGCACCGGCCGCGCCGCCAGCGCCGCGCGGCACTCTGCCGTTCCAGATTTATTTTTTATTTTAAACTTTTTAATTATCATTCAATATATTAATAGAAGACGATTTGGCAAAACGATCGTAAGTTGAACACGAGCGGAATAAAGGTGAGTTGCGACCGACGTTGGTCTTTGTGAAAATGGTAATAAAAAAAGATTCTGGTTAATGTTTCTACTATTGCTCTTAGGTATGCAAAAGCTTATTGAATTTATGATCGACATTGATTCGACTTTTCCCGTTTAACAACTTGCGTAAAAATGAGACGTCCAGCATACGTCGCCTGTCCAGGAGATTAGTCCATTTTGAAAAAGATTAGTCGAGTATTGTAATCACTTCTTTTGTTGATGTCATTGCATTGAAAACAAATATGTCTAGTAAAGCTATGCTGAATTTTTTCGATACGATCACCGTGTTTATTACATATTACCGAACAATATTCCAGAATACTGCGCACTAAAGAATTGTACAATATAATTTTAGCTTTGACATTACTAAAACATTTAGTAGACCGTATGATAAAACTGAGCATTTTCGAGGCTCTGCAAATAATGTCATCATAGTGAGGTACAAAACTCAGTTTCGAATCGAGTTTTCATTGTGGTAGTCGAGCACGCTTCGGCACGAATTGGGGTCAGCTCGCACCGGGGAAGTACCACACCCTCACAGAAGACCGGCGTGAAATAACATACTTCTGTTTCGTCCGGTGAGTGGCGGAGCCGGAGGCCCATATCCCTTTCCTTCCCTTTATTCCTCCTTTCAATTTGAAGTCGGCAATCCATTTGGAGAGGCGTAAGGTCTGCAAAGGACGTTACGCCTCCCAAATGTTCATATATTGTCAATGTTCATGTTCCCCAGTAAAAGGCTCGAAAACGCTTAGAGTTTTGTCCGTTAGGGGCTGCGGGGCGGCGG
>NC_052130.1:5924-14126 GCF_012273895.1 Zerene cesonia | reverse complement strand
CGCCCGCTCCGCCCCCGCCGCCCGCTCCGCCCCCGCCGCGCCCGCCGCGCCCCCGCCCGGCCAGCGCGCGCGCCCCGCCAGCTGCAGCGCGGCCAGCCGCTCGCCCGCCGACAGGCCGCGCCACGCGCCGCTCAGCCGCGCGCACACGTGCTGCACCGACGACTCGTCCTCGTCTGCAGCCTGATCGACAGTCAACAGTTTCGCTGTAGCGCTGTGCGCGCCGAGAGTCTCCCGGTGTTTCAAAGCTAGCTTTACAAATATGTTTCGGCTCTTAATACTATAAAAGCTACAAAATATTATACTGAGTGACTAACTCGGCCTGTAAATTTTTATGAGCCACAATACGAATGTATATTTCATGACATACACAAAGGCACAGAACACATATAGGCACAAAGCCTGCTACATGTGGGATCACTCACCTGGTGTGCGGACGGCGGGGACGGCGGGGGCGGCGGGGCGAGCAGGCGCAGCGCGGCGGCGCGCGCGCGGGCGGAGAGCGCGTGCGGCGCGGCCGCGTCCGCCGCCCGCACCAGCGCGCCGGCGCAGCGCAGCGCCGCGCCCGCCGCGCACACCGCGCCCGCCACCTGCTCCACCTGACATACACCATGTCATTTTAGAATTATAACATTGTATTATAATTCGTGTTGATATACTGTGAGCTACATTTAACGCAGTAAAACACTTATAAACTTATTAGTTTCTACAATACACCTGTTATAAAAATAAGAATCTCGAATCTAATAATTCATCTAAAAATGTTTTCAAAACCATCGAGTTTGATTTCAAATAATTCTTGTTTTTGACAAACAACTAAACAACCTTTGAATTGTCAGAACTAGACATAATTAAAATAGAACCACATGGAAGCCACCAGATTACAAATATAAAAAAAGGATCACATAAATAGGTTCATCCTTAAAAAATGAGGTATGAGCACAGATAACATAATACTATACTATCTGAGGTAACAAAGCAAATACTTTGAATTGATAACTTTCTCCTTTTACTGAAGTTGGTTGATAAATCATTTTAAACAGTGATTAGGAATATATGATTGTATTATGTTTCATAGGAGTTTATCAATCAGTTTAAAAAAGATGGCAGATCTTGTTTTTTTAATTTAAATTGTAATTTACTTTACTTTATTTTCTGCAATAATTGTACACATTCTAATTTTTGTGCAACCTTTACACAAAACCAAAGTGAATAGTAATAAGCCCAACAAGATTGTTATTATATGTTATGTAAATTCAATTTTAATAAATAAATATTAATATAATAATTAAAATAAAATATGCCCCTAAGTTCAAACCCTAGAAACATACAATTCATAAAAAATTACATGCTTTTAGTAATGGGCAAACAAAGACAGGAAGAATAACCCAATAAATAATATGTTGAAATAATTTATATGTAGATTGCACCTGATGTGGTGTGGCTAGAGCAAGCATTGCCTGCAGCAACCTTCTCAAGCCCGGTACCCGAGGAGACCTCCACATGCTTGCCGCCCACAGCCAGCTAGTCATGACCACAATCTCAACATCACTTCTTTGTTTATTACATTCCAGCATGTCCACCAGTATACACTCTATGGTTTCTGCTATCTGCAATGCCCATGGATTAAAAATTTTTTAATATCACATGTCACTTACTCCTCTAAGTTGAAATATTACTCTTACATGTTTTAAAATATTTCAATTAATATATTATGACATGTACTCACTTCATTGGTAGCTATTCTAATCAAGTCCTCATTGCTAGTCTGTAATATCTCAAGATAGGATGGAAGGAATTCTGTATTATATGTAGCGAGGTTGGTAGCTAGTAAATAGACTAAATCTGCAGCGGTGGGTGGCAAGTCGGTGGGCCATGAGACGACACTGAGCGCGTCCACCGCCGCCGCGAGTGAGCCTTCGCTCTCCGAGCTGCTCGATTCGGTGCTGGTGAGTCTGACGAATTGCTTCTCATACTGCGATCGCAGCTGGCGGAGCTCTGCCTCACATTCTTCTTCGCGTGCGCGTTGTGATGCCAGCACATCTGCCGTTGGCATGCTGAAGTCGTTCTGCAATATATTACGGTATTGGTCATATAGTAATCGACTCATTATATTACTAGATAGATAAAAATTTACAAGTGCATACTGAATCACGGCACGAACTATTGACTAAGATTTGGGGTAGTTCATCATCATAATCATCATCAGACATAACTAGAGATTTATATGATAATTCAAATCATAAATTATAACAGCCACTCAATTAACCATAATACGTATTATGTACTCGAACGTCAATATTTCAAAATATTGTGGGTAAAAGGTTTTTAAAATCTTTCATTCAAAATATTACTTTCGCGCAATAAGTTGTCACTCAAAAGTCAAAAGTCAAAACAAAAAAGCGTTGCAGACAACAGAATAAAAACCGGTGTTTGCAGTGCTGCCAACTATCAAATTTCAAATCATCAATTTTATAAAGCAGCAGAAAATGCACACCAGATATTCACTTTGGGGGGCAATGTTGCTCGCGTCCGTAGGACTTACCATCATGTCCATCGAAGACCCACCCTACACGTGTCCCCCAGGTGGTGCCAAATGAGCAAACGCCGAGTTTCGGGCGGCGGAAATTAACCTGAATTAGCGAGCCTAACCAGCTTGTATCTGTTGATGGTAGGAAATGACCTCAACAACCCGGTCTTTATGGTCATGTTTCATGAGACTGGGGGCCTGGGCTTCATCACCTGGACTGCGAGAAAGAAAATCTCTTTAAAATAATTACCCTAATCCTAAGGTGAGGACTGTGCCGAAAGGATGAATGGCTGGAGGGACTCGAGTTCTTAGCACCAACCTCGATGTGACAGGCTGACATCGTCACCCTGTAAGCGACCGTATAAGCCGACCCAACTCGTGGGAACAAATATGAACGAATCTAACTAAAAAACTTCAACCAAAATTAATCCAAAAACACTCACTCAATACGGGTAAGGGTGATGTTTCGCTTTGGAAAGCTATCAAAACCAACAAAAGGCCACAAGAACACTCAAATTCTCAAATTCATGGGCGCGAACCGACGCTGAAAAAGCAGAAGTATTTGCAAATCATCTGGAGAATGTCTTCAAGCCGAATGATGGTAGCGATGAACCCGACGTGAACAATATACTCTGTCACGATCTTCAGCTCTGCTTACCACTTATACCCACTTCACCAAAAGAAATCGCTTGTGAAATAAGACAACTGGATTCCACTAAGGCCCCTGGTTTTGACTTAATCACGCCAAAAATTTTAAAAAATCTACCTCGTACGTAACGTACCTCGTAACGTAAGTGTATTACATTCCTAGCCGCTTTATTCAATGCAATTCTTAGACTATCATCTATCATATAGGTCACTTTCCCAAGATACGGAAAATTTCAGAAATTATCATGATCTGGAAAATTTCCCCACGAGGCTGCTTCGTACCGTCCAATTAGTCTAACACCGATTCTCTCAAAATTATGGGAGAAGATCTTTGTAGTTCGCTTGAAACAACATATGGACAACTGCGAACTTATTCCCGGTCATTAATTTGGATTTCGTAAACATCACTCGACCACAGAGCAAATTCACCGAGTTCATCGAGAGATAAGAAGCTGCTTTGAAAAGAACCAATACTGCTCTGCAGCATTTCTCGATATCCAACAAGCGACCGCGAGCGATTTGACAGAGTATGTCACAAGGGATTAATGTGTAAAGTGAAACAACATCTTCCACACTCACTTTATCTCATCATCCAGTCCTACCTCGAAGGAAGGCTTTTTCGAGTGAAACAAAAAGAGGACAGATCTTCGCTCCGTCAAATAAATGCAGGCGTTCCGCAGGGCTCAGTCCTCGGCCTGGTTCTCATATTTACTGCAGACTTACCTGTAGCTAGAGACGTCGCTGTTGCAACATACGCAGACGATGTAGCGTATCTCGCTAGAGATGACCTCCAAACAGAGGCTAGAAACAAACTCCAACGCCTTCTCGATAAGACCTACGCATGGATGAGGAAGTGGCGAATTCGTGCAAGCCCACAGAAATCGACCCACATTACGTTTACTCTAAGAAGAGGAAACTACCCTCCAGTAAATTTGACGATGATATGCTACCTGGTAGTGAATATATTAAGTACTTGGGCTTTTGGTGGGACCGGAGACTCACCTGGGCTCTCCATATAAAGAAGAAACGAGACTAAATAAATTATATATTTCGTAACCTATCCTGGCTTATGAGCAGAAATTCAGTCGTATTCGTCGATAATAAGCTCCTAATTTACAACACAGTTTTAAAACCCATCTGGACCTATTGTGTTCTCCTATGGGGAACCGCCAGTAATAGCAACATAATGTGCATTCAACGTATCCAGTATCACATCCTGCGTACTATCACAAGAGCCCCCAGGTTTTCCAAAAATGTGGAGATTCATCAATATTTAAATGTTCCGACTGTACAAGAAGAAATAGAGAAATATAAAAAGAAATACGCTGATCGCCCGTCATGTAACCCGATTGGGGTTACATGACAGGCGATGCCTTACCCTTGCCTACGAACTCATAAACCCTTCCTGTACGGCAAAAGGCTGAAAAGGAAGGATGTATTCTAAGAGGCAGACGAGGCACAGGTCTCGTCGCCTACATAATTGAAATCCTAAATCACCTCATCTGCTTATAGTCTGGCGACTGATTGCAGGTCTTGAAAAAAAAAACAAAAGAAATCACTTTAATCATAAACGTTATCCATTTTCGTAAGTAAATCGTCATGAATTGACACTCTTTCCCTGTAAATTGTAGAACAATGACAGAACGGATACATATAGATATTGTATGGTAATTTAACATTTATATGTATTTCCTATTACACTTAACATGTAAAATGAAAGAGCGACAAACACACATACATCCTTACAAACGTTCGCATTTATTATACTAATATAATTTAAATTACTACTAATAGTAAGGACATGTCTAGCGTGTCTGAATAAATTGTAACTGTCTTTATAAACAAGTCACCTGTCAATTCACAAATGTCAATTGTCATTATCGGATTGTTATTTGATGCGAGTACTTGAGTTGCTACTACTTATTGTTTATGTATTTTAATGTGCAGAATATGATCAAAGACGAATAATTGTTTATAGTGGAAATGATATATTTGTCTCGTTGCTTGAATAGAGCACAACGCAAATAAAAGTTATTACGTAGTTAAGATATCATAAATAGATTAATTGGATCTCTTGTTCGATACTGCATTTCTGCACACTTAAATATAAATATTGATACGATGTGCAGCGCATGAGCGAATTCATTCTGTAGTCGTCCTAGACTGAGAACCTGTTTTCTTTGTTTTTAGTTATGGTTTTGTAAAAAGTAGAAGTGGAATAAAACGTCGGGCAAAGGTGGATGTGCGGCGACAAGATGTGGGAAGACGAGATAGGCGATAAAAGCGGGGTCGACTCGCCGCAGTATGACTTGGTGTTCAACGAGCTCATGCAGGAGTGCAAGCACAGCGCGCCGGGCGCACGGCTCTCCGCAAAAGTGCGAACCACGCTCGAGAGGTGAGCTTTGAGCACCGTCAACTCTTAATTAATACCCACTATCTCTTTGTCATTTTTATGAACAAAACATTTCTCATCTGTTCTATTGAGACATAATATTAGATAAATGATCCTTATATAAAATTTAAACTATTGACACACAATTCCCAATTATCACTTTGTTTATCTGTTTCTGTAAAAACTCACTGGGTACTCATTTCTCTGTCAATTGAACATAAGAATTTTTTTATGCCATAGTCGGCAATGGAGCTGGTGGGTTGCTTGATCATAGCGTTACCACCGCCCACGAACATTTGGATAGGCGTCATTTCAATTGCAGACCTTTCACCTATACAAATATATTGCCGTCTTTAATTGGGAAGGGATTAGGATAGAATTGAAAAGAGGAATAAAGGAAAGGACTGAGAAGGGTAAAGAAAAGGATATGGGCCTCCGGCTCCCCCACTCACCATATGAAACACAATAGCATGCTATTATTTCACGCCGGTTTTCTGTGGGGGTGTGGTACTTCCCCTGTTCGAGCTGGCCCAATTCGTGCCCAAGTATGCTTGACTCCTACAGTGAAAATTCGGAAAAGATATTCGAGATAAGAGTATACCTGCCTTGACTTTGTTCCAAATCTTAATTTAGCACCTTGTCATTGTTACTCAAAATGTTCTTGCTTGTATAGATTTGAATGTCATAGTCTATGTTGTCCTGATATGAAAAACTGCTCTGCTGTCTGCATTAAAAAAGACTGTATTGCCAGCAATGGATGTATCTTATAGTAGATTAAAATAACAAATTCTCCACCAAAACTGCTTTTTACATGATATTCAGTAGGGGGATTAATTCATTCTTATATTGTCTAGCTGTGCCACGCGGTTTCATCCGTAAGTTCGTATCCCATAGGAATATTGGGATAAAAAGCCTATATGTTATTCCAGTTTTCCCGCTATCTAAGTACCAAATTTCATGGCAATTGGTTTAGTAGCTTTTGTGTGAAAGAGCAACAAACACACACATCCTTACAAACTTTCACCATTATAATATTAGTAGGAAAGTACAATAGTAGGATATCCTTTTATAATATTAGTCGTATTAGTAGGATTGGTAGGATAGGATAGGATAGGAAGTAGGATAGTAGGAGGGTTGATGTTCAAATTCAAATATGTAATTCTTATTCATCTTAGTAAAAAATAGTGTAATGTATGTGTATTATGGTATACAAACCAAATTAAACATGTTATGTAAATATTTTTGTTATAACAAACATAAATATGAGGGTTGATATTGTATAAGGTATATTCAAATGTAAGGATAACGATTTCTTTTACTTTCATGTGTTTTATTTGTTTGCAGACTGCGGCCGGAGGAGCGGCGCGCGCTGGTGAGCCGCACGCGCGACGGGTGCGCGCCGCTGTTCGTGGCGTGCCGGCGCGGCAACGCCGAGCTGGTGGAGTACCTGGTGCACGTGTGCGCCGCCGACCTGGAGCAGCGCGGCGTGTACGAGGTGCCCGACGACCGCTCCTCGCACTCCGTCACGCCGCTCTGGTGCGCCGCCGTCGCCGGCCGCCTCGAGGTTCCTCTATATTATTGTACATTGTGCTCACGCAGAGCAGTCATTGCATCTTCAGTCTTTTCGTTTGAAGTTAAATAGGAAAAGGTGGTTGTATTTAAGAGTGTTTTTTCTAAACCATTATTCGGTACAACACCAATTAAGAGGAAAAATGATTCTACAAATAAATTATAACATGTGAAAAACTTTTGTAGAGGTTAGTAGTGGAAGAATTTTCGATAGAATTAGGCTATCGTGAGGGCCTATTGAGAGGCCATTTGAGAGAGCCGAGTCTTAATTGAGGAAAAACTGTTACATAATTATAAAGAAAAGAAGATAAATAATAATAAAAAAAGTTATTACAGTAAGTATTTTTAAAGTTTTCTATTACACGAAATAATAAAATTATTTTACAAGCTTCGTGTAATTTGCGTCGACCTATCGTGAACTCTACAAACTGGTAGCGAGTTTGCGCGTTCTGAATTATCGTTCTGAAAGTGATTCCCTGAATGAAACGCGCGCCGCGTGCGGGCGCAGGTGCTGCGCGTGCTGGCGGACGCGGGCGCCGACCTGAACGCCGGCTCGGACTCGGGCTCCACGCCGGTGCGCTCGGCCTGCTTCATGACGCACATCGACGTGGTGGAGTTCCTGGTGGCGCGCGGCGCCGACATCCACCGGCCCAACCACAACGGCGGCACGTGCCTCATCAACTCGGTGCAGTCGGCGCGCCTGTGCGCGCTGCTGCTGGCGCGCGGCGCCGCCGTGGACGCGCGCGACATGCAGCACAAGACGGCGCTGCACTACGCCATCCAGGAGCACCGCCTGGAGACGGCCGCGCTGCTGCTGCGCCACGGCGCCTCGCCGCACGTGGCCTCGCGCGCGGGCGACGACGCGCTGCGCACGGCCTGCCTCAAGGGCGCCGAGCCCATCGTGGCGCTGCTGCTGGGCGCGGCGCCCTACAGCGCGTCGCGCCGCGCCGACGCCTACGAGCTGCTCGGCGCCACGCAGCTCGACGAGTTCAACGACGTCGCCGCCGCGCTGGCCTCCTGGCGCAAGGCCACCGGTGAGCGCCCCGCGCCCCGCGCCCCGCGCCCC
>NC_052130.1:0-4924 GCF_012273895.1 Zerene cesonia | reverse complement strand
GTACAATATTTCTTTATGCTGTTTTTTTCTGTTACTTTTATTTTGGTGTACAATAAAGAATTTATTATTATTATTATTATTATTATATATATCTATATATATAAAATTCTCGTGTCACAGTTTTCGTTGCCAAACTCCTCCGAAACGGCTTGACCGATTTTGATGAAATTTTTTGTGCTTATCGGGTAGGTCTGAGAATCAGACAACATCTATTTTTTATAACCTTAAATGATAAGAATAAGGCAGAACAGCGTTTGCCGGGTCAGCTAGTATATATATATATATATATATATATATATATATATATATATATATATATATATATATATATATATATATATATATATATATATATATATATATATATACAAGAATCGCTCGTTTAAAAGTATAAGATAAGATACAACAGAGGCTATGTTCCTAGGATCGTTATTGTTATGTAATTTACCGACATATCATATATATTACGAACATATATATACATACCAATTCAAATGTTACAACCAAACACATAAAAGTCATAATACAAGCAACGAAATATATTGCGAAAACCTCGCTCTGCTACCAAAAAAAAAAAATATTTGTCACAAAGAACGGCTCGGCGGCCGTTGATACACATTTTCCAAAATAACAATAATTAAAAGTTAGCGTTAAGGTTAAACCCTAGGAACAACATACCTTTTAACACGTTCCACAACACATGCGTGTGATATACGGTCGGTCAAAACAGTATAGAAAACAAGAGGACACCTTTGTAAGGATTACTATATATATAAAGGGATACTATATGTAACAAGATGTAACAAAATAATATAAAAAAAAAGGATGAAACTAACTAAGTACGTCACCACTTCAACACAGCCAGGCACACTACGTTGCCATTAGTAGATTTATAACGCACCGAAACTCGCGATACACAAACACAGTGCATGCAATGATTATTAGATAATATAAAACAATTCAAAAACAACCGAAACTCTATGTGAAGTTTTTTAGAAAATAAATTAGGACGCGATCTGCGCGTGATTACATTTGAGGCGATAGCTGGTCTTTTTACGACTTCACGACTACCACGACTCGACATCGACTATCGCTCTCACTCGACAGTATAAATACATCATGTCACTCGCTACCGTCAGAATATTAATAATTTTATTTATTTTTTCCGAACACCTTCAGTTATAAAAAGACTAGTTTAATTATAGAGGTTTCTACAACCAATTTTTTAGCCAAAAACTTTGTTTCATCACAAAGAAAAAAGTCGTCAAAAGTGTTTTTGACCGATGCCTTCAGTTATAAATAGTGTGGTTTTAACAAATGACATTTATAAACTAATTTTTAAGCTTTAAAATTAGTTTCCTAACAGAGAAAAAAAGTTGCCAGAAGTATTTCTGACCGAAGTCTTCAGCTATAAATAGTGGTTGTAACTAATGGCGTTTCTAAAGCTAATTTTTTTTCCAAAAAAAAAATCTTTTTAAATCGATGCCTTCAGTTATAAATAGAGTGGTGTTATCTGTGGTCCAGACGTCAGTGAGTCGGACATATTATGTAACTAATAGCTAGTTCTCATCTGTGCATTTTAATATTATTTAGACAGTATCTCTACTGTCTAAATAATATTAATATATATAATAGTTCTTAACTTGTTCTTAATCTGTGGATCCGTCGACCGTGATCAGTTTTCAAAATAAATCAAATAACACAAAAATAAATTACTTGTGACTTTGTAAGACAAGTTTCGCTGACAGACAGGAATTTATTACTTTCATATTTATACAATTCTAAAACACGTCAATAATTGTTTAGATGTAGTTTGTTCATAGGTCGTAGTTTTTATTTACGATATCGGAAATCAGAATGTCGTGTAAACTAATAGTGAGGCGTTCGGTGCCGGGAGATATACAGAAGCGTCAAGAAATTATACGAAATTCGTATTCCACGGGCTTTATAGATACCTTTTTGTTCTTTTTTTTCCAAGAGGTGAGTGTTAATTTAGACACAATAATTAATGTTATAGTCAATCTAACTTTTATTATTCTAGACTGCTTGTGCACTGTGTACTATAAAATACTTTGTTCTTGTATATTCTATCATATAAATATAAATGTATATGCAATGGGAGTGGGAATAATGAACATAATGTGCAGTTGACATTAGAGTGTTGTGTGCTGAGTGGTGCAGTGCTGTTCATATTTTGCGGTGTGTCAGCTCGCGGCTGCTTGCTGCTGGTGCCGGCGGCGGTCGCCGTGGTCACTGCTGCTGTTCTGCTTCAGCAGTACACTCTATCCTTAAAGCATGCTCAGGTATTCATTCAAATAAAAAAGAGAATTGCGTTTATGAAAACTATTTATAAAGTAATTCTTCCTACTTCCTACTTATATTATAAATGTGAAAGTTTATAAGGATGTGTTTATGTTTGTTGCTCTTTCACGCAAAAACTACTGAACCAATTGCAATAAAATTTGATATGCAGACAGTTGGTCAAGTATAATAATATATAGGCAACTTTTTATCCCGATATTCCTTCGGGATATGGACTTACGGGGGTGAAACCTCCTGGCGCAGCTAGTTCTTTATAAAATAGTCTGCACAAATGAGCATTATTAGTCTTTTAAACAATATTTCAACTAAATGAGTCTAATAACTAATAATAATCTATTCTGTTCTCAAAATAAAACAGAAACTAAACCATTTCTTTATAAAAACATATTTATATAGGTAATAATGCATTATGGTTGTTTTAAAGACTTCAAAACAATGGTTAATACTTTTTATGTTTGTCTGTTTGTCAATCACCTAAAAACCAAGGCAGATTTTGACAAAAAATTATGTGGTGGTAATATAGTATTAAGTTTAACTTATAGTACAGCTGTATTACCTGAATCAAGGCACATAACTTCTACCTGTTAATATTCATAACTCTTGATATTTGTTAGTATATGTTTGGAATAAAAAAGGGTTGCACAACTAAATATGCCTAGGCATATTTGGATAGATGTATTATCTAATAGATATATTATCAATCCAAATATTATACCTTTCCATAAATGATTTTTTTACCTTAAAAGCCAGAAAACAGTTATTTAAATTTTCTTGCTGTTCCTCATGTCATATTGTCTATTACCTACTCTTGTGTGTAAGTCAGTGTTATTGTGTACATGTAAAATGTTTCTTAATATATATTTTAACTCTACAGTTAGGATACCAGTACTCTTAAAGAGATCTCTGACATAATATCTAAGGCTCTTTCTTGTAATACAAGTATGTTATCAATTTTGGCTACCCTCCTTCATAATTAAAGTCCAGACATAATGCTATTAAAGTAGTTCAAATGAACAATTGTAACCATATCTACATCATTGAGATGCCTTATTTTTCGAACTGCATATGTAGCTGAACTGAGCTTAGCAGCGGCGGTTTTAATATGGGTTCCCATTGTAGCTTGTCATCCAGTGTCTTTCGAAGAAAAACACAATCCTTCCTTTATCATATATATATATATACACAGAGTATACACGGAGAAATATTTGGCGTGGTGGTGGAAGCCCGCGGCGCGCTGCTGCCACCTCCCGGCGCTCTGCCCATATGCGTGCGCCTGAACGACGGCTTGCCTGACGAGAACCAAGCCTACATGTATACACATGTGCGTTTTATGTTTATTCATTCATTCATTAAGTTCAATTCTAACAAAACAATTATTTTGAGACATTTTCACCGCATCGGTTTACATATATGTGACCATGCAACAATAAAGCGATAAATTGTTCCACAGATAGTGGGGACTGCGAGTGTGTCGGAATTTTGGGGGTCCATGCGGAGCGGATGGTTGCACTCGATGGTCGTCGACGCGCAGTAAGCAAATTCTCGGTGAATAATTTTCATAGCTCGTCGAAGGCGACGCGAAGTCATTGTAACGAAACCGGGACGATTGCAGGTGGCGGAGGCGCGGCGCGGGCGCGGCGCTGGCGGGCGGCGCGCGCCGGCTCGCCGCGGCCGCCGGCCTGCACTCGCTCGAGTGCGTCGTGAGCCCGCTGCAGCACGCCGCCAAGCAGCTGCTGCAGGCGGCCGGGTAGGTGCGCGTGTGTGCGTGTGCGTGTGCGTGTGCGTGCGTGCGGGCGCGTGCGCGTGTGTGCGCGTGTGTGCGGGCGGCGCCGCTGACGTGCGCTTGTGTGTGCAGGTGGGAGTGCCGCGGCTCGTACGAGCGCGCGGTGGTGGGCACGGCGCTGACGCTGCCGCTGCTGCGGCTGGGCACCGACTTGCCGCTCGCCTGACCGCCCCACCCCGCTATCCACGTTCGACAACCTGGCTGATGAAGAATGACTAGAATACTGCTCGAGAATCTCAAGTTTAGAATTTAAAGACTAAAACGGATTTAAACCAGGCTGTGTTTAGCTTATAACTGCGAGACATCAAATCAAATGCAGTTTACATTTAAATATTCCCAAAATTTCTATCAAAGTAATTAGCAAGAATCTTTTATTTTTCGCTTTTAGGGAACTCTTGGATTTTTTTTTAAATAGACTTAACTTAAGTAATAACGAATAAAATCTAAATCTATTTTTGTAGATTACAGTGACATACACATAAAATTTTATTATATGTTGCGTAATTCATTACTTGAATTCCTCAGATTTTATGATGTTCACTGTCAAAAATTGTTATTATTCATCATTTACATAATATTATAAATGTATGTATTTTTAATGATATTGTCAATTATCTTGCAATTAATGTTATTCTTTGAACCATTCTAATATAAGTAAAACAATTGATAAGTTGTGATATTCCATGTATATTTATAAATAAATACTTTTTTAAAGGTCTGAAGGTATTTTTATTAATCTTTCCTTTTCCACGTAAGATATAACTAGCGGAAATTTCTTTGGCGCTGGCCGATCCTGCGTAGAAGTTTGTCGCCGCTCCC
>NC_052129.1:6420660-6424027 GCF_012273895.1 Zerene cesonia | reverse complement strand
TCGTTGCAGCCTTTTAGGACGTCCACTGTTGGACATAGGCCTCCCCCAAAGATTTCCAAAACGACCGATCACCAGCGGTCTGAGTCCAGCGGCTCCCTGCCAATTTAATCAGGTCGTCCGTCCATCTTGTTGAAGGCCGTCCCACGCTGCGACGTCCTGTACGTGGTCGCCATTCGAAATCCTTTCTGCCCCAGCGGCCATCGGTTCTTCGGGCTATGTGACCAGCCCAGCGCCACTTCAACTTGCTAATCCGACACCAGTAAACCTCACTAAACGGCAAAGTAAAGCACACTCAATTTAATTCTATACATTACAGATGATCTAGGAGAAGCGTGGGCGCAGGGGGTGGCGGCGAGAGGCGGGAGGGTTGTTCGTGTCACCTACCCAAGAACTGCAAACAATGATAAGGAGCTTACTGTGGTCCGTGGGGAATATCTTGAGGTAAGCATCTATCCTGGAAGTATTTTTCTATGAAAGTACTAAGAACATGCTTTTTTGATTTTAAGCATGCTTAAATCTATTGATTTATCATGCATGACAGTTTCTATAAGCTATGACTAAATTAAAAACGAACAAGAACAAAATTAAAATATGAGATATGGATAAATAAATTTAAAATAAATTCTAACTAAATGTTTCACCTCCCCAGGTGCTAGACGATTCTCGCAAGTGGTGGAAGGCCAGGAACAGGCGAGGTGTCACTGCGCACGTGCCGCATACGATTGTGGCGCCGGCTATCACCCCGCCCTCCTCACCGCACCTCTACCCGAACCCTATTTATACGCATTATCAGGTTTGTATTTTGTATAGGTTTCCTTGTGTATCAGACAGAAGTTTAATTGGAATATTCAATAAATATTTTAAACAAAAACTGGGACCACATCTTAGGCACCAGCTTCCAAATAGAACGAGCATCATTAACATCCATTTACCCAGCCAAAAGTTCTAAACTTGTATATAGAATCTCCTTTTTTTGAAGTCGGTTGAAAAAATTTAGATGCACGTATTGTTTCGATATCAAATTAAGTATCTTAATAAATATATAATGATGGAAAAAAACTAAATCATTTACTATGTTGCTTGAAGAATAATTTAAAACGCTGGATGATTGACCGTACATTAGCATGGTTTTGAATCGTATTATGTGTATCCTTATGTTTTCAACACACACAGACACACACAGTAAAGTAGATATCGAACTAGTATATTTTATCTTGAAAATACATACTTTTTTACTGCGGTGATGCCTTTAATTTAATCATAAATCACGTTTTCAGCTCATTAAACAACGCTGTGACTTATAACAGACTTTTCTGCCTGTTCTTGCAGGAAGGCGGCGGACGAGGCTCCGGCGGCAGCAGCCCCACGGCCCCCGCGGGTAGGAACGCGGCCGGCGCTAGCGCCGATTGGGTTCGCAATGAAAGAATCGGAAAAAAGGGCGAGTTCCGATACTTTTAAACGCTGCATTCGAACAAAACACGTTCACGCTTAGTCATAATTTATTTATTATAATACATATCTACGTATTAATTATACGTACCTATGCGTGTGACAAATGTAGGTTGCATTTAATATTTTGTAACACATTTATTAGAGTACACAGCTGTAAATGGTACCTAACGTTGAGCCAGTTTGGTGTCTATGATTTGAATATCTACGCAATGCAGTGGAGAGTATCGGAAGTCGCTTATTGGTGTTGTGGCGTCAGGGTCGATAGTTTCTTAGACTCTAATGTATTGTTAAGACGTGTACGTGTTTCGTCCAATTGATTGGCAATAACCTTGAGAGGACCTTCGGTGTGTGTTGCTGTAAACCAGTGTAAACTTGTGTGCGCTTGGTAAATGTTCTATTTTCTACATGAATACGTAAGTTATCGTTCATTATTGAATCCCGTGTCTATTTGATGAACTAAATAGGTAAAATTCAGTTTTATTTATACAGAGTCTATTTTTATATAAATATACTATTTATTACAAACTCTGGGTTAAACAGAGGGACAGTTACACTTTGTAAGTTTGTTTATCGATAGGCGCGCTCGTGCTAAATTTTTATGCTTAATAGATATTGAATTGAATTGTTCTATCATTTGGCAGCTATTTCTTTAACGAATTTGTACATAAGACTAACCAAATTTCCACAAATCAAATTATTAAAATATATCATGAGACCTCGCGGCGCGCTTATACAATTTACTGTAATAATGAGTTTTAACATTTATAATTAAACTCAGTACTACCAAATAAAGCGTTTTCTTCCCTGTCTCGTCCCTTCCCTTTTTACATCCGAATCAAAAGCAAAATTGTAGTATCTCTCAGAATCATAATATAATAAATGATGTTATGGATTTAAATCGCGTTATTGTGACATTCTACAAAAGACAATGACAATTTCGGTAGAAAATTTGATACTTAAATAAGTAGCTAGAATTCATTCGCGACCCATTTAGGACTAAAGATAAATATCTAGAAAATAATGCTTGTGTCAATTGCGTTCTTAAATCCATTATAGGTATGTAAATTAAATAGTAATAAATTGACTATTTGTCAATGTCATTCAAAAAATTGTCGATGTATTTCCTAAATTCAAGAACATAGCTTCATTGTTCGTTTAAAAATTATAATTTTTCTAATACATCATACAAATAAAGAATTATGCAAAATTTACATCGATAAAGTAAGGGATTAAATGTTTTGTTTTTTGTTATTAATGGGCTTGTGTGCTGTAAACATATTTATGTTAAGGTTTGTATTGCTTTGTGTGTGTTTATTTGTGACTTGTATGGGTAAGTGTTAATTGTTTTTTTTTACACCAATTAATGTTTATTCTTGTAAATTAATATTATTTTGTGTTACATTATGGTATGAATGAAGCAGATATCGATTACAAATATTATAAAATAATTGTGAAAAAATTCTGTAAAAAAGAATAAATGGAAAAAAAACGTTTGGAAGTAGAAAATATATTTGTATGTGTCTTTGACAAAACTTAAGTTTCTGTTAAGTACGTAAGTAGGGGACAAGTGAAACGCTCGAAGGCTTGATTCGCACTGCTTTAATTAATCAATCGAACATAGGCGCGGACGCAGCCACGCACACATATACAACATTCCTCCCCCTATTATAATGATTTATTAGTTAACAATAACAGAAAAACCCTCCACCCTTAAGTTTCTGCTTCATGGAAGTCATCTTCCATATCACCAGCATCCCTCACTTCCATTTGGCCCTCTTGAGCCCTCTCATCGCCACCGTCCAACGAGTCAGGTGGCAGATCGCATGGCACAGAATTTCGCCCTGCGCCCTCTCACGTGATGCGGCGCCTGGCTAGTAGGCGACACACACGACTGCGGCGACGACGACGGTGACGG
>NC_052129.1:6400848-6420560 GCF_012273895.1 Zerene cesonia | reverse complement strand
TTTTGTAACTGAGGGCGTTGTGAAAGCAACAAAATTAACTTACCCAAAAAAATGTAGTCATCAGTTATGACGTTGCTATAACTTACTTTTTTATTTCTTGCGGCACAGAAAAAAAACAGTAGCAGTCGTGGGACTGCCGATAGAAGTGAAAACGGAACTATTGAGTTTAGAGTAATTAAAACTATATACAAAAATTATATGAAATTTTTATGTTAAAATATAAATATAAAGTGCATGAAAAAATAATTATTATACAATTATCTTAATTATACATAGTATTTATATTTACACGAATTTCAATGAATTCAAGTAGCTACTGCGCGTGCGCTAGTCTGGCTCTCCATAGCTATAGATATACTATTATCATTAGCATGTCGTAACGCGAACCGAGGATTTTACCCTCTACCAAAATACTCAACGCGCCGAAAGAAGTTTTTACTTCAAAAAAATCGTTAAAACTGTTTTTGTTTTGACCAATGGCCATGGTTATAAACAGACTGGTTTTATATAATGGCGTTGCAAAAGCAATTTTTCAGCCGAAATATTTGTTAGATAAAATAGTTGTCAAAAGTGTCTTTGACCAATGCCCAGTTATAGTAGGGGAGCAAACGAAGAGATTTGGTTATTTACTCGAGCGCGTCAGGTTTTTATAAGGGAAGGTACCTTACCTATTGATAAGTACCTCCCTACCTCCCAAAAGTATGAACAGTTAATATTGTTGGGTGGGTTCACTGGAGCCGCAGGAAATTAAAAAATATCGATAATTCTGTAAGGTTATGCTCAAATCGTCAGATTACCGATATTTGGACTTCTAGTCTTGCAAATAACCTCTAATATTTTTATCTGACGCGCTTGAGTGATATATTTATTTTTAAATTTACCCTTTCTTTATAGCCACGAATTTGCCACATATATGGTGAAAATAATGTATATTTTATTTCAATGATATGATAATTAATTAAAAATGTTAGAATCTAACGTATTTGAGTATAGCGTCGTTTTTTTTTTACAAAAAAGAAAAACTTTTCTCCACCGCTAAAATTAAAAACATTATAGGACTTTTTTCTTGCTTTCATCTAATCTGCAAATTCCAGTACGTTTCCGGGACGCTCGAGTAAATACACAATTAGTATCTTGGGCTCTCCTACTATATAAATAGAGTGGTTTTCGATAATGGCGTTGCAAAAACTAATTTTCAAGCCAAAAAGTTGTTTCATCACAGCGAAAAATAAGTCGTCAAAAGTGTTTTTGACCGATACCTTCAGATATAAATAGATTGGTTTTATCTGTGACACCAGTTTTTCCAAACAATCCAAAAGGATCAAACACGACTTTGCTTTAATTACCTCACTAAAAATCTCAACTTAAGAAAATATACTACAACATAATTGTATTTATTTATTAATTGCAATAATTTTTAGAATGGTATGCTTATTTAATTGAATGATTAGAGATAGAATTAAAAGGGTGTTATCACTATCAGGATATGATTTCCGATAAACCACCGAGGGGCGTTCCCGGCTCGCGTTGCCGCACGGGCGGCGGGCCGTGCGCCGGCGCCAGTGCACATGCCGCCATGCTACTGCTCGTGTGCCTGCTCGCTGCCGCGGCGCCGGCGCGCTCCGCCGACTGCGTCATCGACAACATCACTCCCGACCTGTCTTGGGAAGCTACGCTTTTCAAAGACTTGAAAACGAAATGCGCTTACACACGAAATGAAGCTCCTAGCTCCGAAAACGCCACTGTCGTTACGATGCATTTCATACTGAAGAACTTTTTCTTTGACGCCGGTGAAGAATCGTTAAGCATTTACTCATGGGCATTTTTGGACTGGCTCGACCCGCGGTTGACTTGGAATCCGAAGGACTACGGTGGCATCGATAGATCGAAAGTTTTCGCCTCCGCCATTTGGACTCCAGTGTTGAAACTGCAAAATTCAAAAGACGCGTTTGAGATCCCCTTCATGGTGAACGGGTGTCAAGTCAGTAACGAAGGAAGGGTCAGGTGCGTGATGAGGGTGTTGAATGAGATCGCCTGCACTACGAAACTGAGTAACTGGCCCTACGACACTCAAACTTGTCGGTTCGAGTTCAGTAAAAGAGACGCCCTCGATAGTAAATTTACCTTCACATTCGGAAATACAAGAGCCGTCAGAATGTGGGGCGCGGAGTACGGGCCCGGTTGGATTATCACAGACTACAAGCAAGTCGAAAGCCACGCGAAGGCCGAGGCGCAGATGTACTTCGAACTGACACTGGAGCGGCAGGCGGCCGGGCTGGGCGCCTTGGCCGTGGCGCCAGCGTTGGCGCTCAGCGCGCTCACGCTGGCGGTGCCCCTGCTGGCCGCGTGCGGCCCTTCGCGGGCTCCGCTCGCCGTGCTGAGCGAGCTCGGACACTTCACCGTCTTACAGATCGTCAACTTTAGTATTCCGCAACACAGTGGTGATTCGCCAACTATTTTAAAGTACCTGCAGTGCTCGCTTCTCATAACCACTGTGTCGATTATTGTAACATTCGTTCTAAATCACCTGTCGAAGAAGTCGACTTCCCCGCCGGGGTGGGTGACGCACGTGAACACGCGCGCGCTGAGCTGGTGGCCGGGGCGCGCCGTGGGGCTGGGGGCGACGCGCGACTCTGTCACTGAGGCGGTGTCGAAGCGACACCAAAGCGAATGGCTAGATTTCGCCAACTTGTGCAACTGTTTTTTCTTCATCGCTATTGGAATCACTTACTGTGTTTTGTACTTTGCATATATTCCACAACCACCACCTTTTTTTTGAAAATTTCCTCTATCTATGGATTACAAAATATGTATCGCGTAGCATATTTTTTTAATAATGTTTATTTTTTTGAAATTAGGAAAATCCATTGTCATAAGGTAAAAAAAAATGACTCTGCTGGCTCTAAAGCCAGCAGCTGCCGGCTCTAAGCAGCCAGGT
This sequence comes from Zerene cesonia, assembly GCF_012273895.1. Taxonomy (NCBI): domain Eukaryota; kingdom Metazoa; phylum Arthropoda; class Insecta; order Lepidoptera; family Pieridae; genus Zerene; species Zerene cesonia. The sequence goes on along the minus strand of NC_052129.1, from coordinate 6,417,622 downwards.
GCCGTTTGTAATTGCAGTGAAAATATTCATAAAACCAAATAGATTCAAATAAGTAATCACGGTTTTATTTTTGATAAGCCATAGGCTTATCCTATGTTATTATAAAATGTGTAAGATTTCTTACCGATAAAAAATATCCAAAACTAAACTTTATTAAGTTTTTTATAATATTGTGTATCCAGGAGTATAATTTTTATGAATTAGTTTTTTTTAACTATTAATGTTTAGTTCACAAAATGCGTTGTATCGTTTTTATATATGCAATGGAAAGTAGCCGTACCAAGAGCGATAGGTGAATAAATAAGATAAATCATTTAATTTCAACTTAACTGTCCAGATAATTATGAAAATAAAATAACCTATCTGCCCAGTTAACCCAGGCTTAGTAGCGAGAGCAAGCAGATGCAATACTGCGAGTGTGAGGGGATACCGAGCGCAGCAATTATCAATTAGTTCAAATGTTAACCTTTCAATGAGATGTTAAATTACTGCTAGCTTGCCTTCGTACCTTATCCCTATACGTGAGATGTTACAGTTTTGCTAACTATTCACCAGAACTAATTCTCTAAGTTTTCTAAAACTCTTTTACTTTTAAATCTAACTTTAGTCAAACTGTCATTTTAAGCAATAATTACATTAACATGATTATGAATAATAGGTGTTCACTATATGGTATTATAACCTGTGTTAATCAGAGAAGTTGCAGCTTTCTAGAAAGACCCCATGGTCTTTCTAGAAAATCCATCCAGCAGTTTAGTATGAAAACATTACAAACATGCATACAAAAAGTTTCCTCTTTATATTAGTTTAGATAAATAATTGTACTAATTTTTTTTTTTATTTTATACAAAAGCAACAAAACTTTGCTTATAGCTTATTTATGACAATAGCAAAGATGATATAATAGTACCTTTGAAAACTCACTCAAAGCACAAGAAAACACATCTATTTTATCGTGTATTTCGTTAATGGTACGGATTGCACAAGTCAAAGGGGTTTTGGCTAATAGATTTGTCCTCGCTACTGGAACATATAGAAAAAATAATAATAAAAACTAATAAAAGTCAATAATCGTTACACAAGAAATATATTACAATTTTTCATTCAGCCTTGTTGTGGTTTCCTGTAACACAATAATTACTACTTAGTTACACATATCCGTAGTGAGTGCTGTATTAAATAATTACTTTGATAAAAAGCCATGATCACAGAATCACAGAATTCGAGCTTCGATAGATCCACTACGACGGAGGTACTCGGTGGTTTACTCATGATTTCGCAAGAGCAAAGCAAGGAGAGTAGGGAGCATGCAATGCGAAGACGTCGTAAATCATAAAACGGTAGGTCTTTAGGTAGACCGCAGCAGGGCTGGCCATGGGGCTAACGCGCACGACACGAGTCGTACGTATCTCGCGCAAGAGAAACATCTTGTCAATATCGATACATATCACGATTCTCGTGCGGCGCGGGCGGCGCGGGCGGCGCGGGCGGCGCGGGCGGCGGCGCTGCGAGCCCATTCGTCACAGCCGAGGGCGTCCGAGGACACTAACAAATCACGCCACTCCACACGTCTCAGTGTCTGTTGTTTATGATAGTCACAGCTTTATCTGCATTCGGATGCATTTTAGCTTCTAGTTAGCTCAACTGAATGTAACGTGGAAATTTACAACTTGTTGAATAATTTTGTGGAGAATGGCGCGGGTGCATGTGGGCGGGAGCCCGTTGTGTATCCATTTCGTTACATACAATAAGTAATGTGTCAAATCACACTAATATTATAAATATGAAAGTCTGTTTGTTTGGTTGTTTGTCCGTCAATCACGCTGAAACTACTGATCGGATTTTGATGGTTATACAGACAGGGTATGATCTGACTTAGGTGATAGGATACTTTTTATCCCCAATAAAAGCTCCCTTGGGATTTAATAGAAATCATGATGTCGGAGCCGGGACGGGCGTCTAGTAGGGTATAGGTTAGCGTTAACCTTCACGTGGAGCGAAATATTAAGATATTTTATTAAATAAAAGAATATATTTCAATAAAAGCTATTTAACCACCCAAAAAGAAGTTATAAATAAGACTATCTGTGTTCGTATCTACGTCAGTTTGAGACGAGGCAGACTCGTCGAAGTTCGATTGGCGTTTGGTTTCTTTTTTCTAATCAAAAAGTTTTACCATCGATATGGCCGTGGAAATGTTACGATAAGGATCTTGGCTCCGTGCATATAACTCTTACTGGGACGCGCGAAAGGTCAGCTCTCTTCCAATATTGTAGCTACTGGTATAATTAGTACATTTAATAAGGCATTGTATTGTATTTACTTTATCATTATTATTATCCCTCAGGACTTTCGGAGGCAAACAAAACATTATACATTCATTTAAAAAGTCAACGTTGACACACTTTGTGTTTAAATCACGATAATGAACTATGCGTTATTTTTTATGAGCAAAGTTGTCCGTAATGTCGGTTGTAACGCGATTCGGGAACAATTTGTGGTTTCAACTTGTTTAATAGGTTTCAAAGCAGTTTTATTTTACAGATTAATATAGTTATTTATCTTAAACTGTGCTAAATAACGCTAGAACCGATGGTTTTGATCATTTCAACAAATCAAGTCGACATAGATAAACATTTATTCACACGCAAGAACGGACACAACAACTAGCAAAATACTGAAAATAAGAAGATAAGAAAAATAAAATCATTTTACTAATATTCTGAATGTAACGCATAAAAATAAACCTACACCTCGTACGAATTTGTTCCGCATCGGATCAGGTAGAGCAAACGTCCGAATAAACAGTTTTATCAAGCGCACATGCATTAACTACAAACACCTGAAACTGAGGTTCATACTATTCGAGCGAGATGGGATCAATATTAATTCCGCTATGAACAGTGAAACTAGATTATCGCTAACCATGAGTGGCGCGTTCCGAAATATTTGCACTTATTTATTTAATCCAGTTCGTCTGGCGAGGCATTAGGCGCGCCTTCCGGCTCGCTAATGACGATTTAACAGCTTCAAATGTGCGGACAATGGTTTGCACTCGCGAGCGCGACGCGTCCACTTCCTTATTATGCTTTTTCACTCATATTAGCATCTATCTTTTGTCAGCCGAGTAGACATTTGTAATGGGGACCTCAGAACCTTGTCTATATCCCTCCGTAACTAGTATATGCATGTATATGGAGCAACTCGAGTATTTTGATTATATACCTACCACGAATAAGGAACCTTTCGAAACACGATCGGTTAAAATGAGTTGTCTGAAAAGAACGAAACCAATTTAAAACAGAAACCCCATGACGCCGCCGAAGAAGGAGAAATACGAATCGACATTATTGATTGTCAATCACACGTTGCCTATAAGTGAGTGTAGCGGCGAAATTGTTTCCCGAACATTCGAGCAAAGTAATAACGAAGCTAGCGCCTCGCCGGCAGAGGGCGGCGAAGGCAAATAGTCATCCCGAGATGATGCAATAACAGCCTCTGCGGATCGCATTATTGTGTCTCTGCTTGCGTTCTCAGTCATTCAAAAACGGTGCGTACTCGCTTGCCGCCTCCAGAGATTCGGGGCACCGGTCACTCCTTGCACTTCGTGACTAACATTGAGGTTTATGTAAACAACGAACAAATACAGTGAAGCAAGGAGCGAAACAAGCTGTGTAGCAAATGTAGGTACATGTTGCACATAGATAACTACCACAAATATAAACAAACTTTGTCTTATGCAAGAAATATATATATCTTTGCATGAGGATCTCAATCGCCATATAGAATTCAGTGCAATTTTAGGCGCCTGATAAATTTGTCTGCGCAATTCATACTATCATAATCTCATCGTAAGACTAAGTAAGGTTCATGTTTGTAAGTAACTCACACATTGTGACTCGATTTTGACCCGCTTTTTACGGACAGATTTAAATCTGTAGAAAAGTCATTTTTGTACATTGAAGAAATTGAAAAAAAAAAAATAGCCAGTGTGTGAAAAGATAACTAACAGAACCCATTACCATCATTTTTGAAATTTTTGTCTGTTTGTCTATTTGTTTGTGCGCACATCACGTAAAATCTACGAATTAAATGCAGACAATGTTTATATAAAAAAAAAATAAACGTGACTTAAGGTATAACTTAGTTTTTGTTTCATCGAAATCGGTTCACTCTATCACAAGATATGAATAATTTAGTGAGTTCAAGAAGTAAAATATTACGTTACGAAATTCTGTATAGTACTTGCAACGGCATCTTAAGACTAAAAATAAAACTAATGTTGATAGTTGAAAACCAAATCCGATAGATGGCGTTGTGCAAATGACGTCATTTTCTGAATCGCGGTGTTAAGATTTTCCGCGCGAGAATGACCTCAACCGTATTTACATGGAAAGTTCTTGAGTGTGTCATAAACGGTCTTTAATTGCTTGGCAAATGATAAATGTTCTAAATTTGCCGAAAATATCATTGGTTTGGAGTACGAAGTAAAAATTGTATCTTATTTGCTTCGTAATTTTAATAGTGCCAATCGTTTTACAGTTGGTGTTGCCAATTCGATAAATGCGAAAGTTTGTAAGGATGTGTGGGTTTGTTGCTCTTTCACGCAAAAACTACTGAACCGATTGCGATGAAATTTGGTACGTAGACAGCTACAGCAACTGGAATAACATATAGGCAACTTTTTATCCCGATATTCCTACGGGATTCGGACTTACGCGGGTGAAACAGCGGGCGCAGCTAGTTTAAAATAAGAGCATAAAACTTATTATTTCTAAATTGTCGGGCACCGGGCAGTCGGCGTTACAGCTCTTGAGTCCCTCATCGCGCCACACAGCACATGCCTGATGCCAGTATGATTTAAACTATGGTTCGTAACGAATACATCGTGGAACCTCACTTTAAGAGTACTCCCCTTAGTATATCGCCGGAAATCGGAATCCTCGGAGTTGGAATCTCGAGTGACGTTCAGTTTCACGCCTCCAAAAAACTTGGTGTGCTCAGTAGACCGAGACGGTACTTCAAGACGGCCCACCGACATCAGCTGTACAAGGCTCAGGTGCGACCGCATATGGAGTACTGTTCTCATCTCTGGGCTGGAGACCCACAGTACCAACTCCTTCCTTTTGACCGTATCCAACGTCGAGCAACTCGAATTGTCAATGACCGTAGGCTTTCCGATATTCTTGATTCTCTATCTTTACGAAGAGATGTTGCGTCTCTTCCTTCCTTCGGACCACCCTGGATGGTTGGCGGTCCACCACCGTACACTTCACCCGCAACTTACCCGCAGCTACGGTGTTCCCGAACAATTACGACATTGGGGCCTTCAAGAAAAGAGCGTATATGTCCCTGAAAGGCCGACAAAGCAGTTGTAACACCTCTAGTGTTGCAAGTGTCTATAGGCGGTGGTGACCACTTAATATCAGGTGGTCCACCTGCTCGTTTGCTTGCGCTGCCATAAAAAAAAAACGTGATAATTCTGAACGGTTTATTTTTTCCACATATTATTAAGTGTTTTGGTTAATAATTATAGTAAGTATGCTGTTTCATATTTATTTATTTGTGTCTGTACAAATTGATGTAGTTTTGTAATTTGTCGCTTAAGAGAATCAATAGCTGCACTCTATTCATTAGATTAAGAGATCGGTTAGCGATAACAGCTATTGCTTCATATATTGTTAAGTTACATCTCGTGTTCATCATTTTAGAGTATTAAATATAATGTAATTTGGATAAACTTTTAGGTAACACAATGGATGTGGAGGAAGCTACATCGAGTGGCGCCAGGATCACCACCTTGGTGTCGCACTACGGCAAGGAAACAAGGAAAGCGCGTGGCGCAGCAGGCGCTGACTGAGGTGGCCTGTCAGCCCGAGTGCCGCAAAACCATCTACGCTAACTCTCGCAAGCGTATGACCTGTTTCACTACTTTCAGTTACGACCAATTGATGGAGATCAATTTACAAATAAAGAATTTTAAATCTATCACTATTAAAGCGATCGATAGACGTACAAAGTGTTGATGACGCATTATTTGAATCACAAAAATATGCCCACGACTACCAGTTTGTACCACACTTTAGCCGGAGCGTTTCCGCCGTACGCTAATATTGATTACTTTCGAAGAGTCCTCGTGAAAATGGGCTATTGTTGGAAGAGAGTCGGAGGTGAACAGAATAGAAGTGTGATAGTGAAACATTCAAAAATAAAATTTGAATGATACTTGTACTTAAATTAGATCACAGAGCACCGCAGAAAACACAGAACGCTCTGTTTCATCGGTCTGACCTCTCCCAATAAACGGCTCTGCCGTATGCCGTCGTTGGAAATAAACTTGAATTCTGGACGTCCTTTTAACAATTAAGTCTCAAGGAGACACGCACTTCCCTCACAGACCAGATCTACTGGCGGAGCAAAATGACCTGGTTGTCACGGGATATGATAATCCTACAAGAAGACATCGAGTTGGATAAAGTTTGAATTGAATTTCTCGAAAGCATGACAAATAAAGGTTTTAATGTTATTGAAATCGATGAATATATTTACGGTCTATATTTTACATTTTTTGTAATAGTCATTTCGTTTTATTTTTGCGATATATCCATGAATATCCAAATCGTTTTAGCAAAAGTTACTAAAATATAAGCAAAACTGAAAAAACATGTCACCCATCCAATTTATTTCGCAATTAGGGCAAAGTTAGGTTTGTAATCGGAAACTTGCAAGCCACAGCAGTTGGCAACAAGGTTGCGCGATAGCCGGCGACTGCAACAAATTGCGCCGCTTATCGCATTCGCTGCGAGGCTTGCTCTGTTTGTAACAAACTTGATGATTACTGATGATAATTCATGAATAATAAAATAGAAAACATGACAATACCTATAGGTATTGCTGTGCGCGGGGCGAGGGACAGTTCGCCCCTCCGCCCCCCACCTCCCCGTTCGCCGCACGTCGCGTCGCGTAGCGCGTGACGCGTCACATGAATGGGGACTTAATTACGCGCACAACATGTCAGCACATTGCACAATGGGGCGCCGGACCGGACGGGGTAAAGGGTAACACGGTACAAGTCACGCGTTATCTTTGTGAGTTATATACTTGTAAGGTAGGGTACTCGGGTATTCTCTCGTTTTGTTCAGTCTGGATTCATAGAGATCCATTGTGTTTAGGTGCAAATGTGAAATTGCAATGTAGGATATCATTTTTTCATTAAGTTTAATTTTTAGCCAACATACCCAAAAACGAAGGAGGTTCTCAATTGGACCGTATTTTTACACCGTTACACGATAAGTGCATGGGAAGATGTTACCAAAGTAACTTCTTTTGTACAAAGGTAATATTATAAAATGAGTATTTCTCAATTTTTGAGTGCTAATACTTAAAAATTGTTCCTTTTTTATAGATATGGAAGAAAGAAAACGATATAATATGTATGGCAAATCAATAAAACTAAATAAGTAATATCCAGCTCTGACATAAAGAATGAATTACATAAATGAATGGTGTTAACAAAAATAATTACAGTTAGACGAACATGAAATCTCCTCCATTTCGTTTTTGGAAGTCGGTTCAAAAGCAAACGTCTATCGCTTATTACCATCGATTTTATTGTAACCATTGATTTTAAGACTACTACATATTCGATTGCGAGACATTCGCGTTTAAATCTTTCCAGCAATTTACCGGCAGCTGCTGTAAAAAATATTTTCTTTTTGTCGAACAAAAATTCCATTACCCGACTTATATCAGCAGAAGACACACCGTTGCTCAGTGAAGCGCTGCAAATCGCTGAATGGGGTCCGTTTGAGCGACTTTTTGTGAAGGTCTGCTAACTCTATCGGAATAGTAATTCATTCAAAGCCCTTCGTGTTCATTGAAAGCGCTTTGAGACCGAAAGCGAGTCGCTACTCGATACTCGATAGCGAGGCGCGCTCAGCTGGCGCTCGCCCGGGGAAGCAGTTGTGGGCGTTTGTTCATTGAGATTCGACGGTTCGGGCTTGAGCTTGCAGCGCTCTTTGTTTCTATAGTTTTTGCAATCGCTTTTTTGTTACAACTACTCAATGACAGAGATTCCTTTGAAGTCAATAAAAAGAATATGATCATTTATTTATATTTACGTAACATAGACTCATATTACAATACATAGCAAACATTACATTTACAATTATAATCATTATTTGATTAAAAACAAAAACGTCAAAACGTTACCAATTATTTATATCCTAGCATAGCTCTTAATGGTTCAAGCACAGATAACATAATACTGCACGTTCAAGTGAACCATCGAACCGCTCAGCTATCATTTTCTACACGCTATTGGCACTCCCGCGCAGCCGACGCACCAGAGGCGCATAGCTCTTTCGTATAATTCTATAAAAACAATCAATCCTTGCTTCATGTAACATCCATGACGCGCTGCAGCGGCGAGGCAGCTCCATGAGCGCTCTGAACGCATTGTTATGTGTTACGTATAGCATTGTATGCCCGAGTATGAGGCAATTTTTTTTGAATTCTTACTCAGGATATTTGCAAAACTTGTTTCGTTTCGAAAGCCATTTACCGGTTTAATCTCACAAATACGTATCAACTTGTATTAGTACGAATTACACACTCATAAATAACCACGACTAACTGAATGTGTACGGACTACGGAGTGCACGGCTCGCGTGTACCACACGAAGGCGCCGCAGAGCAGCTATTCCTCAAAACCAATGTACCTACTTTATTGTCACTTAATATTTTCTTAGCACACATTTTTCTTGGCTGTTGTCATTTAAACAAAGCAGCCATTAGCCGCGCGGGTGTGGAGGCGCGAGGGTCGGGTGGTGCGGCGCGGGGAGGGGCTCCATTAGCGGAAGATAACTACTCCACTATTTATCTTGCCGCTGACAAACTTTGCGTTACAATGTACTGTTGGTACTGTGAAGTGGGAACCCGGGACTGCGCAGAGCTCGTGTCACAATTCTATACATTGTTTTTGAGACTGTCAATAACGAAGAATGGAAGGACGGCGTGAATGAAACAATGCTGTATTGCTGACCGTTAGAAGCTCTTACTTGTAACGATAATGACTCAATGCGTTTTGTTAATTTTTATATTTAATAAATCCAGTTTTGCGTGTTTTACGTATTGTTTATAGTATTATTATCCTTCCCTGTGAAGTCTATGTGAAAAGATCGTCTCCCACATAAATAAACAAGTACTTATTTAGGTACACCACCGCCTCCTTGGTATAGTGGTTAACGCGTGATCGTAGAACCAGGAATCGAAACCGTCCTGGGTTCGATTCCCAGTGAGAACGAAAAAAAAGAAATGTCTCGGTCTGGCAGAACACAGAAAGCTGTTCAACTACTTGTCCATAAAGAAAATCCGTCAGTGACACAGATGAATCTCATCCCATACCCCACCACCCATACCCCACTAAGGAACACGGGAGTTCACTTATTTAGGTACACTCCTTCACATTTATTAAGTGTTAAGTTAAGCAACACGAAATTATTTCTAACTGATAGAGAATAACAGTCGATGGAGCCGGCTTATTTTTCATTATAATTGTATTATATGGTATATGGTGACAGATATAATTCAAATACAAAAGTTGCAATTTGATATTTTATAATAAATGTTATGAACTCCGTTTATACAAAACAAATGTCATCAACAGATTGCATAGCTGCATTTCGGTAAACTACAATATACGTACATCATGAAAACATGATGAAATATGAATGATTCCATACGGAACCTTCCCAAATTCATGAAACCTAGCAAGAACTCGAAGCGAGCATATTAACCACCAATTTATCACGCAGATTTTCACACAGTTAGGTAAACTTCGAGAGATTTCGAGATTCTGCGTAACTTGAGCCATTTTCGTGGAATATTTTCCAACTTCGCAGCGCTCGTTGACATCCGTAATTGAACCCCGATACCCGCGCGCCACGCACCACCAGCATCTGTAACTAAGTTTTATATTCAGTTTACATGTTACACCTACTAACTGATGCACCCTGCTTTATTCGAATTACGTAGTTTAAGAAAACAATTTTCATTTGCAATCTACTAGCACCTATAGTTAACAATACAATAATACATATAAACCAAAGATAAAATACCATATATTATATCACTTACGTTTCCGTTTTTTCTTTTATTTGAATTTTTAAATGCAAAAAACATATGCGCAGATTGAAAAATCTATTATTTTCTGCGTACTCACTCTGTCTGTCTGTATGTTTTTCTTAACGACTAAGCCGGTGAACGGATTTGGATAAAATTTGAAACAGAGATAGAGTCAAATCGGAGATCGTACGATAAAAATCAAATCAAATTATGTTCATAACAAAAGGTCTACTATGAATGAAAAAACATATTGCTAGCTGCGTTATACAAAAACCTGATGAAAACAGAAAGTTTCAAATAAATTTCTATTTGGAAAAAAGTTTCAAAAAGCTCAATTGTTGAAGCCACTGTGTTTACCCGAAACCGATATAGTGGAGCGCACAAACACACTAGGTTCTGTACGAAATAAAAAATAAATATAAAAAATTGATTTGATAAACAATAACTAGTTGTCAAGGTAAAAAGTTTATTAATTTTTTTTACAAAGATGTTATATTATAGATATTATATTATATAAATTACTTTAAAAATAGAGAAAATTAGATGTAGGCATGTGAATATTACGTCTAAATCTGAATTGGCCATTACAGATGCAGGAGGCACATGCAATATAGACCACATAGTTTATTTCAATTTTAATTGCCTTATTCTTTTTGAAGTACTCGATATCGTATGCTGTTCCATTATTTAATTTTAATAAATCGAGCTGTTTGTTGAGCTCTCAAGAGTTCGGATGCTCGTTTACAGTCTAAGACTCTAGTGACTAGTCTTGCTAGTATTTGCTTTTTTTCTTTACATATTGCCTTGTGGGTGTCTCATCGCCTCGACGACAATGACGACGACTAGCTTTTATTGTGATCTATACTACTTGCTTAATAATTTAATCCAAATTCTTAATAAAATCTGTACCTTCGTAGGACATTTCATTTGGCAGGTTGTGTTTGCGCTCGCCGCTCGCCGCTCGCCGCTCACCTTTCAAAATTCTCCTGGTGAAATATTATGTTAGTTTTAGGCTTTATGTTAAAATTTTAAGACTCCAGAACTGAATGCACCACTCATAATTAGTTTCATCAAGCTTTCAGACCTGTTATGCTTTAAGTGTCGATGTGTTTTCCAAAGCAACGACTTTTGATTGCGCTATAATTTAATACCTACATAATAAATTGAAATTGTAGTTGCCTACTCATTTGAAATCTTTGAACTATTCGCTGCATTAGTAACTAGATGTCAATGGCAAGTACGTTGCTTCCTTCAAATTTCTAATCTTTAGGTCAGACACACTTCAATAAAATAATTTTTCGTGTCGCAGGTCGTCACACCGACACGAGCGCGAGCCGGGTTCCCTCAGGCGGAGCCAATCTCGCATCAATTTAGCATCCACGTAATGTGATCGCGTCGCAATTCTCCGCGCCAATGCAAAGGGTAGGAAATGCCAAGAAAGCAAGGGTAAGACTGCATAAATGAGATCTTCAAAAGCGCACATACGAATTCGCTACAAGTTACTGTGTGATGTTATAAGGAAAGTAGTCTTAATTGACTGTGGGATGTCAGACGATGTTTAACTGATCAGGATTTGAGGCTTTCCGTTACATTTATGTGGGAATATGTATGCGGCAATATGTATGTGGGGAAAGTATCGCACCCCCCAGTAGACCGGCGTGAAATAGAAGCTTGCAAATGCTAGTGTGCATTGTGCGACGAGTTGGCGGTATCTTCCTGAGCGGTAGTGATCTCTTACTGTCAGATAAAGAACAGCTCTGTTGCCAGCTCTAATATAAAATAACAAAGAAACAAATCTATATTATGAAAGAAGTAATCTGTCTTAGAAAATAGGTTTTCTTTTAAACTAAAAGAAACATTTAAAACCCTGAAGTAAATCTAATGGCTGTTCAAGGCAAGCGAATAAACCCCAAAAAATATACGAGCGGTTTGTCAGTGAATGTAATTAAAAAGTAAATAAATCAGACGGAGTGGGTTCACTTGTTTAATTAAAGATTCGAGTCTTGGATATTTCGGGTTACTTAAAGTTACATTAATTATATGCTTGCTTGGTGGGCGATTACTTAAACATTTATATCAAAAGTCGGTATTTGATTAGGAATAATAAATGTACAGATATTTGATTCACGATCTATATACGATATGAAAGTATATTCGCAGTCTTGCTTTCCACGTTTTATGTAAATGTATTCCGATATAATCTACTATATTGTTTACGCGGGCTAAAATTCACTAACGAACTTCAGTTAATTTTGACTCGCGGCTTAACAAGTTTGTTTAAAGGTTCACCCGCAAAGTAAAGACAATACCAGCGCGGTTTTAGAATTTAATTGAGGGGAGCGAGGCTGAGGCGTTGTCTGCCTGCACAGGACACTAACAGTCGGTTCCAAAATTTGTCACATAATATTTATATGATCATCTGAATTTAGTATCACTTAATACTCTTACCTATATCTATTTTCAGTTACAGACTTGAGTCACACTAAACTCAATATACATACATACTTTAACAATATACAAATACTCAATAAATCGGAAATCCGACCTATGTTAAATCGTAAATAAAAATCTTAAGAGTTTTTTAAACTTTGGTTTTGTAATGTGTTCCGACCTTATGTATCCATATGATAAATAGTGGAATTGAACAGAGAGAAAATGAGGGGTACACTTCTACAATAAAGTTTTTGTAAATCTATAGGTAAGTATGTAAATCAGCTACAGTAATTCCTCGATCCTGTGCGAGTGTAATGGCCGGACTGACCTAATTAGTGTAGCGAGCTCCATTATTGGCGCACTAATAGATATTGCTGTGCAAACAATCAAAATACTGCTATTCCGTATCAAATATCAACGCCATCTGGTCTGGCCAGATATCCGTGCAAAATAACGTCTTTAGTTCCTCCTCTGCGTAACATTGTATTTGGTTTACAATCTCCCGTTTGTCGATTAAGTAAATTGGTCAATGAGTATGCAATGGTAATTATATATTTCATGATAATTGTCAAAAGTCCGTAAATAAAAAAAAAATTGTAATGTACATATTTTCAACCGACGCGAAAGTTCTAATAGATTAAATTACCACGTTAGCTTAATAATATAAATACAGTCGTATAATAATGAGTGTTAACCAAAAGAGTTAGTGCTTCCAGCGCTACCGTTTAACAAAATGAAGCGAGTTAGAAGCAGCACAAAAGGTTGCGATGCGTATTCAATTATCTTTTAATCGGGGACGGAATAAATTACTGAAATCGCCTCCGGAGAGCTCGTCGCTCGGGGATATGTTGTTACTTGCTATTTATTTGCTATTGTTTTGTTTCTTTGTTATGAAACTGAATGTAAATGAGTGTTACTTACAAGTAATGTAAAAACGACTCCCGGTTTCCTTATTATGTCTCAGTTAAGGTAAGTTTGAGTTTTTAAAACAATGCTTTGCCATAGACTATAAAATATATATATTTTTTTTATATACCATAAAAATAAGTTACACATTTACGATAAAATTATTAATACTTTTATAATAACTATTGAATGTATGAATGCCCAAAAATGTAACAAAAATTTGCAAAGTTCATAAGTTATAAACAAAGTTGAAAAGCATTTACGGAAGGCAGTTGCGAGGCGCGAGGTGCGACGTGCCCCGTGCTACGTGCTGGTATCGATTTGACAGAAATTCGGAAAAAACTTGGGGAAAACATTGAAGCGTGTCGTTGTGTCGTCGTGTCGTTGACAGGCGATTTGAGAAATGTTTTGTATATCAAGCGCGTGTCAATCTTGAAGTCGTTCGTTACTTTACGAATACTTTTTGTAAATTTCAGTAACGTGTATTCCTTAATAGGCTTTTGCGTGTAGCTGGCAATTCTCATGTTTATTTCTGCTCTGAATGAAGATTTAACGCTTTCTGACACGTCAGGAGCCGATAAAATACGCGAATCCTTGAAATTATGATGATAATTGTATTTGCGAGTTGCGAGTTCCCCTTTATAAAGACCGGTGTAATTTATGTTTTCAAATTTTGCTAATTTGTTCCGAGGGCTTATTTCCCTAAGATTTGGGACTTTCCAGCAAACAATGTGAAAATATAACTTCTAATTTGTCCCACTTTTGTGATATAATATTATACTTTTGTACCAACTTTCGATGTCATTTCGCGTTAATAAATTTACAAGTTTTATCTTAGTTTAAGACGGGTATTAATTAAAAAAAAATGCAAACTTTATCATAAATAAATGAGTACCTATTTATGTTATACTAAATTTACAACATTTATTGGTGTAATCTGATACTGACCGTATTAAAAATATATTATGCGAATTAAATTACACTCGTATAATATAACTTTGTGATTAATGGTTTTTTATTAAGTAGGCAACGAACAGCACTCTATACTTAAAAATGAAGTGCTCACTTTAAACGCATTTCAAACTCATTATAGGTTATATCATGTAATTGCATCTTCGAGATTTCGGGGTTTTATATGACTAAATTTGTAAGGGGAAAACAGAAGCACTCAGTGTTAATACTTCAGAGGGTCCTGCTAGCTAATCGGGCTCTCCATACACGTGTATCGAGGTGGGTCGGTTGAGAGTCCTCTGGCGCCGGCAACTCTCTCTCGAGGGCCATCTTGTGTACCGAATCATACACTAGTTTGGTAACGGAACTATGCTGTACATTAAAGATTATTAGCAAAGCAGCTTAGGTCGGTAACAATACTATAGACGCTTTGTTTAAATAATGAGTAAAAATAGGTAAATATCGAGCTTATTCTCATAATATAAATCGAAATATAAATTAATAAAAATATAAAGTCATATGTACATCACAATCTAATATATATTCAGTCATTATTCAGCTAAACTTTACATGATTATTATTCAATTAGATTTATATTATTTTTGTATTTTGTGTTTTAAGATATAACAATAAAGTTTGCATTTCAGATATAATATATGTACATTATTATTTATACCTTTGTGTATTTAACTGTTTATCGTCCTGAAATTGAAGCCCTCTCCCTCTGGGGTCCCGTGGGTAGAATATAACGCCCAAGGTGAATGTAATCTATACTTACAGCCGATTATTTTAAATGCGAGTTTGTTAAGTATTGTAAACAACACTTTGATCGTGTTAATCTACCAGACGCGTTACTGTAAGGACTATCATAACGTAGCATTACATAAAATGTAGATGAATTTCTTATATGAGGTAGGTAATAGAAGAATAGTTTCCAAAGAAATGCGAGGTATGAACGCACGAGCGGGAACTAATAAGTCGGTGAAGCAATGCGATCCGCATTCGACATAAAACTTTACGCCCGCTTTATTGGCGCAGAAACGGTTTGCGGAATGGACACACTTTTATGTCCTTTGTATTGAGATAGTTTAATACGAAATAGTTTTGTTATTCGAGACGTAAATTTTAGGTGTTTTAGTGTCGCTGAAAGTTTAAATTGCTATGTTTATTTTATTGCCTGGTTTCCCAAAATGTGGGTTACAATTGAACCGTCGGTAAAGCTATATTAATGCCAAATTTGTTATAATTTTGTATATCTTTCCACATCTTCTCTTATACGAGTACCGGCGAGCACTGGCGAGCACTGGCGATGTGAATGTAACAAATAAAGATTAATAAACCTAACTTGTAATAATGATGAGAATAGAGTAGTATTATGTTATCTGTGGTATAGATAAGCAAAGTGGCGGCTATGAACATATTAAATAGTAACCCACGATGCAGTCCTATGTAACAGCGAAAATTTATGATAAGTCTTAGTTTATTGGTTATATTCTATATCTATCTTTATTAAAGACTCCACAGAATGCGACAATCAATTCAACTGCAAAACAAGAGATCTAAAAATATTAATTCGAGATTCATCAATAAAAGCTAACACTTTTTTAACGTTTTTCATACAATAAATATTTGCATATTATACGCGTATCTGTATAAATATGCCGCTGTATTCATATTATTACTTTATAAATCAGCAACTATCGTATGCCTTACTGCGTCTTCGGTAAGAGAAATTGATTTATAGATACTCGCCGTATCGTTAGATCGTTAAGGCAGGTATTTCCGAGTGTTGTGCTGTAGCCAGGGGCCCGAGAGTGCAGCAAGCAGACACAGTCGGGTGGCGGCAGCGGAGCATTCACTCGGGACAAATCGATTCACTCGAGACGAAGATTCTGTCATATCCTTCGATGGAGAGAGACTGGATTAATATTAGAACTAAAATTAACTGATATAAATATACATATATGTCTCTAATTGTGACTATTTACATAGTTCTGTCGTCTCCCACTCTCAGTTGTTCTAATCAATTGTTGCTTCGACCTACTCGTAGTTTTGGTCTCAGTAGCAAGCGTTGGTTAATCGCGCGATAATGAAATGTATTTACCAATGAGGGTTAAATGAATCAGTACGTCACCGGTAATCGAGGAAACCCCACTAACTCGCCTTTCATCTAACTGGACTCACTGGTATCACTGACTGTCTGTTTAATTTTTTAATCGTAGTCGTTGCACTAATGCTATAAGAAAAGGAATGAAAAGTTTCGAATTATTTTTATTTCTATTTAAAGTATTTATATTTATGTTTCGTATGTGGTAGTCGAGCACGCTTCGGCACGAATTGGGCCAGCTCGCACCGGGGA
>NC_052129.1:6383552-6399848 GCF_012273895.1 Zerene cesonia | reverse complement strand
AAAAAAAAAGTGAAAACTTAATCCTCGGAAATTTTGCTAGAAAGCTCTGAGTTAAATATTTTCCCCTCGAATCTATTTGGTTGGATTAGACTAGATCAATAACTATCATCAATAAAACGAATATTGTCTGATGTTGAGTCACTTGTTACAGTTTATTTATCTACGTATATTATTTATAAAACTAGTTGAAAAGGCATTGTCACAGCTTAACGATCACACTCGTGTTTGCTTTATATTCCCCGCTCGGCGCTCGCACGTGTTAAATTAAGCACCAGTGGCGCTTCCCCGTGGACCGCCCGCCCACCATCAGGGTGACTTTCTCAAATATTTTGGAATATAGTAACTAGGTAGTTCGTATGTTAAAAACGATAACTACCCTCAGAAAGGATTGAGTTAGCTGATCTCAATTATTAGTTATGGTCTCCAAAAGATAACTCTTCAATGTTTTTGGTGTCTCATCACATTTTTCATCCTATATTTGTTCCCCCTATAGGATGTGGTGGGGGGGACTATCCAATATGCTGGTAAAGTTACATCAATTATCGGTTTAATGACTATGTTTCTTTTACCGCTTGGTGTTATTAGATAAATCATATATTAAAGTATCGCGATTATACGTAGTTAATTAAATCGGAGCATAGCAGTGCTATGTGAGCAGGGTGCGGGGTGCGGTGGGCGCGCGCCTTCCTCTACTGGAGCCAGTATTCACTCATTTCGCTAAGTCTTTAATGTCATTACTCATGCACGCTGTTTCAACGGAATTTTTCCTTTTTTCCTATGTAGACACAATCATTTCAGAGTAATGAGATTTGTTTAGCTTAATTTTCCTACAACTTCTCGTGTTATATTTACTCATTTTTAGAAAACAAATATTTTTAATTAAATATTATATGAATAAAACGAAAATGTGTGTACTGAATTTATCCAACATTACATTATAATGTTAGTTAAATTAATCCTATGTATAATTTTAAGAAGCGACCTACCTGTGTTAAAATAAAAACACATGATTTGCATTTAAGCATATTATTTATACTGTTACTCCAACAAAAATTTATTACAAACAACATCGCCAAAGGACACGAATATAGTAACTTCGCCTTAACAAGTGACAATGGCCACTTTCTTAAATAAGCAATTAGAATTTTTTTACTTATTTGTCTTGTGGGCTACTGCTATAGACTAGTGCTATTCAATACAAGCATCCTTGGTATCAAATATAAAAATAAAACAAAATTAGAGAGAACATACACAACTCATCAACGATAATACAGACACGAAAATGCGAAAATATAAGATCTTCATAAAACGTGGATAAAAACCCGATTAGAAACAGTTGGAAACCGCTTCGAATCGCTTAAAGCGTAGGTTATGGTCTTAGCATTAATCAAGACGCAAACAGAAAGTGAACAAAACAAAATAAAATCCTTGAAAAAGCGTCGTTAGGAGACCGCCATTTTTCAAGCGACGAGCTGCGATAAACGATGTGTCTTTAACCCTAGCAAATAACAAACCCTGACACTAGATAACTATATAAGCTGCAATTTGTTTAGGTTTACTCTCAGGAAGTTAGGTTAGACAATAGACAATAGACCCTTTACTCGTCAATTCTATACTTACCTATTCTATTTGCCAGTTTTGATTTACCTTGAATGTGAGATCGTGTAATAAAAAAATATATCGTAACTTGACGTTTATTTCAGCTTTTGTAAGCTGACTGTCAGATAGTGTTTCATTAAGTTATATAATATTGTAATCGATTATTTTGTTTGTATCATCAATTCATCCATATGAATGTAAATATAACAAATAAGATACCAAGACGATAATTATATCCGGTAACTGCTGTCGTTACAAGGTTTACCTTCGGCCATCAGGTATCTCAGATGCGACTCTAATTGGTCAATTATTGCAACCATTAATTTACACTCCTCAATATTAATTGGCTAAGTGCAGACTCAGCACACGCGATAATTGAGTGCCCCGCGGTTTGCGCGGCTTAGCTCAGAGCTGATATAATTAATAAGCAAATAATTAGACTAATGACCATGCGTCGCTTATACCTGCGTGCTTATTTTATGTAAATCTAATATATGCTTGCCCCAATTGGGTTACACGGACCGTAGCTTTATGTGGAAATTGTTATTCATATTTGTGTTCCATTTCATTGAATGATTTTTGCAACCATAATACATTTTCCACAATAAAGTGTCCATTTTTAACCAAAATTTTTAGTTTTGACGTCAAAATTTCAAAATATTGAAATATAGTTTTATTCTTATTATTTTATTTGCGTAATGTGTGTTTAATTAAAAACATTTTTAAAACATAACTATGTAGTCTGAATAGGTTTGAACTTATAACATTTAATTTCTAGTTACGCGCACGATTCTCGAAGTTTAAATAAATTAGTAGTTTGTAGTAGACTGGCTTGTTGAGTTAGTTAGTGTGGAGTGCGGACGCGGGAGGCATCCGTGTGAGCCGCAGACCTCTGTTAATATTTGCACGCAATTCTGTTCTGCGAACAGCGGGGTGACAATCTAACACCAGGTTTTTTTCCATTTGTAGGTTATATGCATTTGGAAATTATAACGACATAAGTAAATTTTAATGGAACATAACAAGAAAAAGTTTAAATATTAAAAATTCTGAGTAACCTTTTCTGAAAGATAAGCAAATGAAAATTGCTTTGAGTGCTGATCAGCAACCGGTCAAGAGAAGCAAATGTATTCAAATATAAAATCAAATTACGAAGCTTCAAGAAATACGACTAGGTATTGTATTTTTCATGAGTTTTAGGCGCTGTGAGCGAGGATGTTGCTTCCAAGCCAGTACATTAACTTGCACTGTTTTAAACTCTATCCATCACACATCCATCTGGTACAACTCGTTTGCTACAACCAGAAGAAGACCGTCCTCAAACTATCATCGGCCGCTCTGTGGCGGTGTCGTTAAATATCGCTTAAGAGAAAAAGATGGCTGCTGCAGCTCGCTCGGCCATTTCACTCGCTCTGGCCCACAGATTTACGATAAATGCAATAATAACAAAAATTACAAAATGAGCTAAAGAAACTTCACTTAAAAGATTACTTGTTCGGCCCAATGAGTCAATGGAATCAGTAAGTGTCCTGAATTAGTTTCGACCCGTCTATGCTCCAGTCCGGCAGATAAGGTCGTCACAAATGATGGTAATTGGACGCGTCGGGACGTCAAATTATATTGCGAATGAGCAAGTGAGTGGAAAGATGCCTGGATAGGAACACGACCGGTCGCGCTATCGAAAGATTTGCAAATCAAAATCCACATCGATGTGTAATATCAGCATCATATTTTGCTCGACTTTCTTGTGTGTACTATGTGATGATGTTCTATGTATTAAAAAATAAAATAGTTGGCAATAAAAGTTGGAATTTAACGCTTGTCAAACAATAACTATGTTCAAACGTCAATAACACTTTAATTATTTATACACATTTTGCTTAACCCGTCCGTAATACCTAAAATAGTAGGACTGAGTGTTAAATCTTTTCACAACTGCAAACACCAACACTTATCATGATTTCAATAAGCTAATTTTGAGATGGTTCAAACAAATTCAAAATCTCGTAAATTATATTTATGTGTTAATGTACAAACAACAAGGTCAGAAAGGACAAATGCCGAGTGCTGACTTGCTGCGCAGTTCTGTGGGTCTGCAAGTGATAACTCTTCGCTTAGCAATAAGTAAACAAACTTATAAAAATCCCCTCATCCTCTTTATTAAACCCCGCGCGACCATCGACATTAGCAGTTTTCTGACATCATTCTGCACCTAGCCTTATTAGATCTTTGTACTGTCCTTCTACTACAAGCTTATCGTTCACGGTACACTACACACACTCGGTGTACATTACTCTATTAGTCTGCGAGAGCGTTCAATGGAAGCGAACATATGCAGCAACGTATTGAACATTGGACGATATTTGCTATCGGGCCAAGAATTGTTTATTTTGCGCACACTTTTCTGGCTTGATTGTGTTTGTCCACTACGGCGTTAGATAAAAGCTAATTTTCTGCAGTGTGTTCTCATGCTATGTACGTCGAAAATTCTTTTCTGTTAAAGCTAAAGTTGTTACAGGTATTCATTTAGACTATCGTTTTCGTTATGTACAAAAGTTTAATAAACAAATAAAAAAATGTCATATTCATAAATTAAACAAAACATATAACAGGCAATAAATTTAGATAAATATAAACATTCGTCTCACAATAGCAATGTGTACATTATTAAGGTTTGTTGTGAGATTATAATATTTAGGAATATAATTCCCGCCGATACTTATGAACATTGGCCGTAAATTCAAATATCTTAAGTTTTTATTGCTTCCAATTTTGTTAGAGCTTTTACAACTTTGCAAGTGAAGTCGAAAGCTCTTTATTCAAGAAGTAGTATTTTACAAGCACTTTCCGACCGTCATTAAACGGAGCTTCGGGAACTTCTGACTGTTCTCAAAAATCTCAGCTTTCTTATTGCTACTTGGTTAAGATATTTGTTAATGCGCCTGATAATTATAAATTAAGATAAAAAGTCACAAGTATTTCACTGACCGTTTCGCAAACATTTTGTTGTACTTTGAACTGGTAACTACTAGCTTAATTAATTAGTTCTTAAATATATTTCGGATTGTGTGAATGATATATACCTTACAAAGCTGTTTTCCAGGTGGAGACGACTGCTCTTGTGGTGTGTCTCTAGTCCTGCACTAGTCCTAGACTAGCACAGTACTCTCAACATAACAGGAAATTTTACTGAAGTACTGATATTTTGTGAAGATTAATAGTGCAATATTGGACGCCAATCAAGAATTTAAGAATTAACGAAAGGCCTGTAAATCGTAGGATTCAGAATTGTAAATCCTTGCACTATTGGAACATCAATATCATCAACATTAACATCTGGAAAATTATCCTTAAATATCCAACTTAAAACCCAAACCGTTGACTCGAATAATAATTTTATGCAATAATATTCTCTGACCAGCGGGCTCGCCATCTCGGCCGCAGCCAGCGCAAACTGTTTTATTATAAAAGTGAGTATATCGTGAATGGAAACATTATTCGCGCCGCCATCAAACTATTGAACTCCGCTAAGTCAATTCAAACGAGAGCTAATGCTTTCTAAATTAACTCAACTGACAGTGCGGGCCGCGCTTACACAGTGATGCTCTCTTTGTTCGCTTGTTTTGTCATTTAAAATTTTCTAGCAGCTGAATGTTCGAACAAAAACTGGATTTATTTAAAGTGCTTCAGAATTAACCTTGTTAAATAGTGCCTATTCAAGATTAGTGAATGTTTAGTTGGCTATCGAAGCAAGATAACCTCAAACGCTCGTATGTCTAAATTACGTTGTAGTTGAAATAAACTTAATTTTTTTTGAACATACGAATTTAAAGATTTACCAAATCTTTAATTTTTATACGTTTAACACTCAGCATTAATAAATAAACAACGATCTCATTAATAACACACATCACAATAAACAATAATCATTATTTCTTTTCGTTAATTTTATGTGTTGCTAAGAAAGACATCGAATTTGAGTTTAATAAATAATAGATCTGTTTATTTGGTTTCCAGTCGCTGTTGGAGCTGATTGCGAGGGTGGCGGGGGGTCCCCCCGATGCCCAGCAGCCCCAGCAGCCCCGATGCGTCGCCGGTGGCGCGCGGTGTGAGCGCCCGCCTCTCTGATGCTGGAATTTATTAACAAACTCGATTGCACGCGGCAAATCAAATAGATTGGAAATAAGCCGACATCCAAATTGGATTTAGCAATTAGCCGAGAGGGGCGAGGCTGCTTTAAGGGAATTATTCATCGAAAATGAGCTTCATTTACATAAATATTGTTGACATCAGTCAGTTAGGATAAGACTTGTCATATTATCTGTTTACTTGGCTTGTTTCAATTAATCTATTATATATTATATAATATATTATAGTAACTGACTATGCTCAATGTTAATTAAAATTAAAAAAATTAAAAATTAAAATATCTTTATTACTTTAAGATAGACATAAAAATCAAAAATAATACGCACGTGTCCAAGGTTCTTAAAGTTAAAAGTTAATTTACAAATGTGAATTCATTGGATCCCGCACTAGGCAGTGCCTGTCCTGCGGGACCATAAACGAGTAACATTAATAATTATAAAATTTCATAGCGGCGACAATTTCGTGTCTATTATTTAAAAATTCTATAAATAAATACACATAAAACAAAATTTCATGCAAATTAAAAATTAAAATTAAACTGAGGTAATTAAATAACAAACTCAAAAAAAAAATAAAATAAAAAAAAAAGGTACAAAGATTAATGTCAAATTACAATTCATAGTTGTGGTAACAACTTTTATGATTTAAAATAAATAAAATAAACTCATGCAATATTTCAAGGGCCTGTCTCATACATATTAAACAAATTTTTTAACATGTACTAATTGCTTCTTTATATGCTCTTTGCACTAAAAGCCTTGTCTTGGAGTACTTAAAAGATTTGAATGCGAACGAATTGCTCAGTCTCAGCATAGTCCCAGGATAGGAGCAATTTTGTTAACGTATTTTTAATTATGCTAGTATTTTTAGAAAGGTCCAAGTGTTTCTTGGTCTTATTATATTCCAAAAACACTTATAATAAAAGGTAAGTTGTCTACAAAAAATTGTCACTGAATTGGTATTCCGCAGCGCCCCAAAATCTTAGAGCGCTGGTCTACAGCCAACTGACCATTACTTATGCACAAGCCTTTGTCTTCTTCAACCTACGTTATATAATTATTGTAATTCAAGCTACATTTCCATGAATTCTAATTTAGCATTGAATTGTTCACCTGTATGGCCGCATCAATTAGCGCCACACACCTACACGTCTAAGCTGACATCCAGCCAATATAAGCCTACATCCAACATCACCTGCGATATGGCTCAATAAAAATTCATTGATCGACATTAATTGGAACGAGCCCGGTTACACGAGATCCGGGAACACCAATATCCGGTAAGCCTTTAAGACCCGGGAACAAAAAGCTGCCATGTTTGGTGACAAGGTGTAATGAAAGCCAGTTGTGGCCGATTGATATTACAATGCTTTGGGGGATGGGTGTCTGCGCGCTACAACGCGTCACAATATATACATTTTCATCAGTTTGATCGTGATAAATGCTAGTAAATTTAAAAATCGACATGAACTTCCAGCACATTTTTTCCACAATAAACTGCGTGAATGTGAAATATTTTTGACAAAGTACTTGAATGCAAATAAGAACTCGGCTCAATTGATTATAATCAAACCATATTGATTCGTGTGGAAATCTTTGTAAGGTGTTTTGTATGCTAGACAAATTATACCGTACATAACATTCTACAATTAATATATTTATTCCGGTATGTGATGACAATCCTAATTAAAATTCGATTACTCTTATATTGCAGACTATCTGTTGCCCGCAGCTTCACCCGAGCGATCT
Organism: Zerene cesonia; assembly: GCF_012273895.1. NCBI lineage: Eukaryota > Metazoa > Arthropoda > Insecta > Lepidoptera > Pieridae > Zerene > Zerene cesonia. The sequence goes on along the minus strand of NC_052129.1, from coordinate 6,392,352 downwards.
GAATAAATTTTTATAGTACAAACTGTCATCCCCAATTTAATCCCCTTGAGGGTAGAATTTATAAAAATCTTTTTTCAGCGGATGCCTACGCCATAACATCTATCTGCTTGCCAAATTGTCCAGTGATTTGGGCTATGCGTTGATAGATTCTTATGTCAGTCACCTTTGAGTTATATATATTTAGATTATATACAGCTTAAACGGCAATCAAATACCATCTGTAGGAACCATCAAATGTAAGCTCTCTATTTTTCATAATAACACCTACCCACTAGGTTCGTAGTGACGGCTGTCGTATCGGCGTCACACTCGCATAAACTTTCAGAAGCCATTTGTAGTTGTTGTGGGTATTCGGAAACAGCGATGATCGCCCGCCATCAAGTATTCCGCGCTCTTTAGCTTCCGATATGATACAAAAGACTGATAGCTGATGCTCGTCGTTAAGGCGCGCTCGTGGTTATGAACGGGGCGATTTGTGGAGGGCAAGGTATAGCAACGATGTGAATTAAACTAATATCTATACACTAAACTTTTTTCGTAAATCACCTTCTGTAATTAGGGACTGCAAACTTGCCCGTAATCAAGTTCGCGTGAAACAGCTGGCCACAGTTTGTACTACATTTCCTACTAGTTGTTGTCCGCAGCTTCGCCCTGGTCATATTATCATGGAGAAAATTGTCATACCATTTTATCCCTTTGGCAGAAGAATTTATTAAAATCCGTTCTCAGTGCATGACTACATCACTGTGGGTATCCACAGCATGATCCATTAGCAATTTTTTTTTTTTTCATTTCCCGCTGCGCGTGCCTCCTATGCCCGCGGGCGTCGGTAGCGGCGGTAGCGGCGGCGGTAGGCTGTACACGGCCTCCGCATAAATCGTCGCCGCGTGTCGGGGATGATCGCGCGTGATCGATGTGAGTCCCATGCTAAGGAGAATTTTATTTCGCATTACACCCGTTCGCCCGCGCTGCGGCAATGCTATATTAGCCTATATTTCAAGGGAATTTACTTGTAAAATAATAAACAGTAATGTGTTGAGAAGCTTTCGTATATTTTGAATACAAATCAAGCTATTACTTATTCATCAAATTTGTCTGTTGATGTACTTGAGAATTTTTGAGCCGCCATTAACTAAGTTTAATATCATTATGCCATAGGGAACAGAAAGTACAAGTAGTATGTGAAAATAATTAAATAATTTTCACTTATGTACTACCGATAATACTTATTCAGTCGAGTTATCTCTGAGATCTCACACAATCAGTTTTTGTATATATGAGCAAACAATTTAAAGTAAACTTTTATTTTGAAAAAAAGATGCTGTAAACAAAAACTCGCAACTTATCTCAGTTGCATCAAAATAGCTAGAAAACGGTTTTCATTAGTAGGAAACTAAAGTTTATGAATCATAATTATGATTATTGTATCTTTATACCTCCTCACTTGTCGGATTAATGTGGCAACAGCACGAAATATGTGGACTAAAAGCTCATATTATATAAGCCATTCGTTAGATGGCGTTGGCAGGTTTGTAGGTGACTGCTGGTCCACTACATCTCATCTACTTGATAGCTCATATCGGATGTGCGACCGCAACGCTGACTGTTACAATTATTTTACGAGTTTCGTGGACGATGTGGAATCAATATTTGATTTTTAATTGCTATGGCTTGATTTAATAACTTTTCGTTTATTTTGCATAAAATATTATGTCAAATATATTTCTATTCGTTTGACATTCATTCGAATTTATTTTATTTTATATTATTTTTTTTTTATTGAACAAAAACGTAATGTTGTGTGTTGTGACATTTTATACAGTTATGTTATACACACACAGCAAGAGATAGATATTCCCCCGTTCCCGTTACATACCCGGGATATGAACTATTTATTTTTTTTAATTTTTTATTGTATCATCACATATGCAACAAACTTACATGAAAAAAGACACAAGTAGTACAAAGGGCGGTCATATCACCTGCAGCGATCAACCTTTAAGTAGAGTGTGTGAAGAAAAACTGTCATTTCGTTCTTGAATCTTAAACTATATCTGTACAAAGAGGTAATATAATTATGTAGATTAAAAGAAATCCTTTAAAAGTTTGCCAGATAAAAAGACACCTTTTGGACCGTGAGCTACTAAATATAATAATTCTATACATATATTCATAAAGAGATTATCCCATTTTCCGACATTCAAAGTCAGTAAAGAAAAATTGGCAATTACAGAGTGTCTAAAAGTGACCGGCACAAAGAGCGCATTACAAGTTGGGCTCAGCGTACACACAGCGACACTTTCTAGCTGCTAGCGGATGGGATGCGGGTTTCATTTCATTATTTGCTGGTAATCAACTTTATAAAATACTCATACTACATTTTACGTTTCACGAATGTTTTCGTAGTTCACATCTCATTTTTGATTTTTGCAAATGTGGTTAATAATACATTTTTCTTCTTCTTTCATAAATTAATAATAACATTAGATGCGTAGAGCGAACTTGATCACGAGCAGGCTGCTCTTATATTGATGTCTCGTTTCTAATCCGACAAAAAATGATAATCCATAGCATAAATAATCCAACAAGCGAAATGTATACATAATTATTTAAAAGGGTTATCGGTAACGAAGTGAAAATCAAAAGTTCTTTATCTCATATTAACAATACCATAAGTTCATTGAAGTTTGAACACATCGCGAGTGGTGTTGGCAAGTCGAACATTTCAATAACGCATACATTGAACCGCTTCTCCATATCAGGTAATATTCATTTGTTATAGGAGCTAATGCCTTGTTGAATTTCAGCAGCTTTGTGGATTACAGTCGCACACGAGTTCGCGCGAAACCTTTGACTGTCGGTTTCTACTATTTATCGAACGCGCAATTAATAGTTTCAAGTGAAAATTATATGCTTGTACGGCTTTGTTCCAGTCGTGAATAGCTTTGGTGTATTGAACATGGGGGAATATGATTGCATATTATATGTCACGCAGTAGTTTCGATTGCAATAAACAGTCGTGACAACGTTTCAGAGCGATTAGAAGCAATTAAACTATAAAACTGCATATTTTTCCGCTGGATGTATATAATGAGACATCTAATTGTGATTATAATCTAGTTTTAATAAAGAGATATAAAACGTTGAAGTAAAATTAGTTTGATATTGAGCCTTTAGTTATTAGCAACAAACTCTAAAGATAAGTAAGTAGTGAATACTTTTTAGAGAAAAGAATTAAAAACGAAGGTATCTGTGTGTGTACTCGGCGAGCATAATTCCGTTTGAGGAATCACGCTGCGAAAGTTTAAATGAAAATTGGGTGATTCTCGTGTAAGTTGCAAATTGTCTTCTCTATAATAAGATGACTTTTACTTTAAGCTGTTTCGGGAAAATGGAGGATTTGCTTGAAATTAAATGAAAATTGCTCCAAGGCTATCGAAGGTCAGGAGGTGGAGACTAATGAGCGAACTTTGGGCTGCTCTTACTATTATACATTATCTAAATTGTAAGTAAATTACATCATCAAACTTGCGTATTTATAGAATTTTAGTATTATTTTCTTGCGCTTAAGTTCTTGTCTGATATATTTATCTATAGTCGCCATACATTAAGCCCAGGGATTACCAATGTTACCCAGGTCACGTTCGCTGTAAAGAAGTTTGTTAGTTAAAAGGTTATACAGCTTTTAATACTATTGCAAAACGCAGAACTCAAATCTTTCCTAATAGACGGTATTGATCCACAACTTTATTACTCTCTAAATGTTTAAATATATATCGAAATAAATTCCGTTCGGTTGTTGCCGTTGTATAATGGCGGGCACACTTCTGCATCTTTTGTTGTGAATATCAAAAACTAACCGGAGAAATTATTCATCTGGTTGCTAAATTATAGTTACAAATAATTCTGAAATATATCGTTATATATTTCATAATTATTGTCGTTACAATCATTGACTAATTAGTAAAAAAAAATATTTCAAAAGTTAAAAAAAAAGGTGTGTGTGCGATTCACACACGATAGAAGTGAAACTTCAGTAAATCGTAGTATGTATATTTCTGTCTCATTCTTTGCCGGCTTCATTCTACACATTTTTGTATTTGTGTCTCTTACCTGTCGTTTTTCCGTTGCATCAGGTTTGAAATCACAACGATTCTAAAGAAGTTTCACTTAAAAAACTTTAATGAAAATCACCTTTGACAAGATAAAAAGTTATATAATTTACCGTAATAGTATTTGGGTATCATCGTAGTATCATTTGCGTAAATAGGGTTAAACATTTCATAGTATATTTTAGGCCTAGTTTGTAAAATTTTACACATAGGTACAAATACACAGATCTAACAGAAGCAGAACGGTGGTAAATGAAGCTTTATTATCCACATCAAAACCCAATGTCCCGTCGCGAACGGCCCGATTCACTCAGCTTTCCACGTTAATGCTCATAACTCGAGTTTTTATTCGCGAAATATTCACAAGTTCACCTGAAGGCTGAGACAAAGGGATATTATCTTGAGAGACGTCGCGCTGAGGCTGGAATCTGCCGGGAGCGGTATGGTAATGCGCCACGTGTCGGGACGCTCTGATAAACAAGATTAACAATTCACAGCTCCGGCTCGCGTTGTTTTGTTTCTACTTCTGCACATACAAATTGTGTTGGTATGTCATATTAAATATTCATCATTTTGCAGGTTTTCCGCGCGATCGTAGAACAGTTCTGTACCTCATGTACATAAGCTTCTAGGTCTAATTTGACCTTATTAGTTGCGTTCTATGAATTTTCACCAGACATTAACCAAACAGAAACGCTGGTAAAATTAACTTGCATGTACCAGGCGATTCGCTTTCTGGCTGTTTCGGGCCGTATTGTAAATCTTGATAAAAGTATGTACCAAAGCTAAAACTATTACAGAAACATAAAATCTCGTTTCCCGCCGAAGCCCATTAGTATCAAGCCTTGGTCGCTCGCCAAATAACTTTTAGCTCGGATTGCGCAAAAAACTCAAGCGAGTAAAGCATAAAGCGCCAAATTAGAGATAATCTTATCTGCATTTACTTTAAATACACCGTTTCTTCAATGATCCGATAAAATACAACATTCAGATAGGTTATAAAAAGCGTTATTCTCAATGGGAAAGTAAAAGTTATTTAATTTCTTAACTATCGCCACATCGAAATAATGTATACAGAAGACTACGTATTAATAATACCTTCAGTCATACTCTTAGTTGTAAGATTTTCTTGTTGGTTGCTTGATAAATAAGACATATCGACTAAATATATTGTGTAAGACATTACAAGAAGCTTTGACCACAAAATTCACATCGAAAACATTCACAATTCTATTCATTTGGCCATATCCTTTAATTGCCAAATATCATAACGTATTAGGAGCTGATAAAACCACGCTTTTTCTTATAATGTATTGTTTGCTTCCCTATTTACCAAAATCTATGAAGTAGATATCGAATTTCCTTTATTATGATAGATCCCAAATGCACATTTACTTACAATGGGTAATTTGATCATTCTTTTTGTGCTTTTCTTTGTGATATTCTTTTTCTATTATTTTACGATTATTATTAATAATGACGCTAGACTATGGGCGAATGATATTAACGTTTACCATTAGTTTAATCAAGTATTCTCATACAAATTTCTTAGTTATAATCACTCATAGTTCACGTACATCGCACGTTCTGTATTATGGTTAACTATATCTGATGATGATGAACCTAAAAATAAATAAATAAATACGAGTTTTATTTGAATATAAGTTCCCTTACAGATTGTTTTACTAGAAATGCCTTAACCTTAACTGTATCATGTACATATCTATGAAATAAGTCGGTAATTATTATATTTTATATTCATTAAATTTGTTTGTATAGATAAGCTCAAAAAAGCCTGGCAACCCAGAGCCATCTGGCAGTGCGTAATAACTGGACTACATATAATATATCATGTCATCTGTAATGCAATTCAATCGCGATCATTCATGACGAGCATTTATGATAAAGACAGTCCGGTGCAGCTCACATTTCAGAGAGCGTCTTGGTGGTCAGGCTGCTGCCCCCGGACGCAGGCTGCGGTCCAGGCGGCCCCGGGTCGGGCCATCTGCATAATTGAAGTGCAGATGAACGATAAATCGGCCGATTCCTCAAACGCTTCTCTTAGAATTTCAATAACGTTGCAGATGTTTTTGGTAATCTATGTATGCCTCCCGTGAAATAGGACGAGGCAGTCCTCGTTTCTGTTATATTGTGTGATAAGCCTTACTTTAGAAGAAGAAGAAAGAACTACTTTGTAATAACTGGTTGTATTAATTATAGTTACAAATGTTTTTAAGAATGCGTTTTGGATAACTAGATAATACTTGACTGTTATGGATTGATAGACGTTGGGGCATAATCACTTCTAGGATGACGCAAATGTTTACAGGACACGGTAGTTTTGGTGAATATTTGCACCGAATTGGACGTGCTTTACAGGAACAATGTAGACATTGCCGATTGCGATGCGATTCGGCGCAACATACACTCGAAGTATGTCCAGCTGGGGCTACTGAAAGAAACGAACTTGTACGAGAGGTCGGTATTGACCTCTCTTTAACAGCAGTAGTAAAAGCTATGCTGGGCAGTAGATCTACTTGTTAAAGCGTTCTTGACTTCTGTGAGTGCATTATGCTTCAGAAAGGGTAAGAGAGCGGTCCAATATTGAACGAGGGGCACGATGATTATATCACGATTTATAATTAAACTATAAATCTGATAGGCTAGGGAGCAACCGAGAGCTGATCCAGGGGGTCTTGAGTTGTCTTTAACATCATTCCGGTTCTGCGCTTGCCCTTTCCTCTTTTCACATTGGGTATGGATATGGTAATGGATATGGTAATACAATACGCCAAAATAGTATGTAGATACTATTTTGGCGTATTGCTGTGGGGATCCTGGTGCGTTCCATAAGAGATCCCAGGATCAGGAATATTATGCTTTGAGTTTGGCCGCTGAGAAGGATTTAGTGATTTAGTTAGAAATCCCCCATGCTCTACTTTTCCCCCAAAGGTAGAGTATCTTTTGAAGATTTTCTCCTCACTAAAAAAAAGAAAAAAAAAGACAATACTTGATAAAAAACGATGCAGCAGTTGAGCATATCGTCCCTACATAATATTATTTACTGACCCTTTGGTGGTTTGAAAAGACAATGAAGACTAGGCACACGTTTTAGAACGCCATATTTTTTAAACTTACTGTAGAGACTGTTTACAGAACTGAAAGTTTCTATTTCTAGCATAGATGAAGTCAGCTGAAACTCCCGATAGACGCACCTTATAAGCAACAACTCTCTACAGATGAGCACACAAACTATAATCACAACTCGTGTTCGGTTATAAAACTTTATTTGACATGTAATATAGATGGCAGCACTGATTGTAAACAACAATAGGGTGGATTTATCGGCGGCGATAGCGCCGTGACAGTGGGCCGCCATCACTGCTCGTATTTATTGACCAATTTATAATAAAATATAAATATTTTAATAGCTGAGGATGCTCGGACACGGACTGGGTCACAATCGTTCTGGGGTTTATTTTGCTATTCCACGTTGGCACGCGATTTTATTGCAATATCACATTTAAATTACTTACAAGTATTGCACACTTTTAAAATTATAACTGATTTAACTTGATTAAGTCATTATATTTTTTTTGTATAGAATATGAAACAGAAACGTGTCAAACAGAGCAGCATTGACATGCTACTATTTCACATCGAGCATCTGTGAGGTGTACGTTCACCAAACTAGCCCAATTCATGCTGGAGCGTGCTCGACTCCGATATTCCCCATAAACTACCTGACCCGGCTAACTGCAGCAACGCCACAGAGTATTTTTTTACACTGCTACTACAGTACCCACTGGAGATCAAAGGAGTAAAGAGCTTTGAAGGCTGATCACGTTGCTCTACCCTAAGACACTGATAAACAAAACATTATTGTGTACTTTGCCCCGTACCCCTCTGGGGGCCACAAACAGCTGTAACCGGGGACGGTCAAACATTAAAATTGACGCCGAGACTTTGCGACGACCTTCACACTGAATAATGGATGGGGAGCTCATCATTGACAATAATACATCCATATTAAAGCGAATGGTGAGTTAGAGGATTGAATTTTGGAAAATATATTATTGTGGACATTATGAGATACTCAGAGTTTATTTATATATTAAGTAATTTTATATAAATAAATAATAAATCCATTTGAAGCGATATAAAAGATAGAAAGAAAGAAAATAAGCTTTATTGCTACACAACAATCTTAAAACTAATACAACTTGTATTTTAACATATAAAAAATAACATGACAGTCGGGGCAGACTCAGCCATGCTGACGGGCTTTAACGCCCGAACAGCGCTGATTTTCAGTCTGCCCACGTGTTTTAAAATTCCGAGATTCTTGGAATACCTTGTATATTTTATTTCAGCGCTCGTGAATTGGCGTAAAATACCAGCTTATAAAAATGGAATCTTCTTTAGTTAACATTGTTTACGTGCACACTTAATCTATTTACTTATCAAAGGACGATGGGAATCGTAAAATACGAAAAGTAAATCAATAACAATAAATAATTAACCCCGTCACAGCCGCGCCACCGGCGCCGCACAGCAAAAGATAAATTCGCAACATAATTCAGGTGTTGAGGTAAATAGGTCACTTCTAAGCAAAAAGGAAAATACCTAATTCTGTGAGCACCTCATTTATCAGTGGTCCACCGACAGGTGACAGCGGGCCGAGAGCG
>NC_052129.1:6355786-6383542 GCF_012273895.1 Zerene cesonia | reverse complement strand
ATTTTTGCCGCGTAAATGGAAAAGTGAATGTTTTCAGTCCGTTTCGTACATGTTTAAGTTCTATATTTAGGTTAAATTGGATTACCTTGTTTTGGGCATACGTTAATTTATTATTTAATATCTACCGTTTCGGTTATAAAGAAAATACGTGACCATTAAAAGTAAAAAATAATTAATCATAGTTTAGGATATTTAGATTATATCTAATGTTTGTACTAGCGCAATGTTTAAATCTATATATATAAAATTCTCGTGTCACAGTTTTCGTTGCCATACTCCTCCGAAACGGCTTGACCGATTTCTCTGAAATTTGGTAAGCATATTGGGTAGGTCTGAGAATCGGCCAACATCTATTTTTTATCCCGATATTCCTACGGGATACGGACTTACGCGGGTGAAACCGCGGGGCGCAGCTAGTCTATATATATAAAATTCTCGTGTCACAGTTTTCGTTGCCATACTCCTCCGAAACGGCTCGACCGATTCCTCTGAAATTTGGTAAGCATATTCGGTAGGTCTGAGAATCGGCTAACATCTATTTTTTATCCCGATATTCCTACGGGATACGGACTTACGCGGGTGAAACCGCGGAGCGCAGCTAGTGTAGCTATAAAATTTCATATTAATGACAATGACACTATATTTTTTGGTGAATTTAGTGCTTTGCTTTATAATCAATTTCCAAAGGCTGAAACAAATCAGCTAAATCAACCCATGAATTAGGGTCAGAGTCATAAAGGCAGCGAGAACTATAAACCGACAGTAAACAAGCCGCTTCGAACTACAATCTGAACCAATTGCAGCCATTTATGGCCCACAATCATCGCTCATTAAAATTAGCTTTACGAGGGCACGATGCGACTAGGCTTTCACAACAATATGAATATTTAATCATTCTTCTCACTCATTCATTATTTATTAAAACTTCGTGCTCGCGGGTTACTTTTTGTAGGCGATATTTATTTTTAAGTTTTGCACAAACACGCTCGAAAACTTTCGCATAACATTCGCATGTTTTTTCGTCGCTAAAGTAATCATTATTGTTAATTTACTGAGCTCGTAATTCAGTCTAACGATATTTTAATACACGTAAATAAATTTCGTATAAATATTTGTAAATAGCAATAAAAGCCATTTATTCGGCGTAATTACTGTGCTGACAAGTCCATTTATTTAAATAATGTTAACACGTGCATTGAACGATTTATACTATTTTCAAAAGTTTTTTTTTACATACATAAATTTATCTAATTGCAAGAACTAGGTTTGACCATGACGTATTAATTATCTTTTCAAGAAGCCCTAGTTAGTTATAAAAATAAAAAAGTATGTATTTAACAAATAGGCAATTTGGTAGCTACATGTATTAAAATCTAGTATTAGAAAGTTTTATGAAAAATTACGTTTAAAAATACGCATATTAGTTTTGTTCAAAGAGAATACTGTAATGAGTCTCCTTGAACTAAAAAAAAAACAGCTAACTATAAATATAAGCTATTGATATCACATATCTTTCATGTTTTTATTCAAATTGTATTATCTTTTCTTAATTATTTTATAATTTCAAACTATGTTCCTGAACTAGTAAAACACTGTTTCAGCAGCCAGTTGCGTCTGCTGCATTCTTAACATCAGTAATCATACTCTTATCTCTTAACTGTTGTATAAGCAGTAAGCACTAAGTACTAGGTAGTAGTACTCTACACGAATTTAAGAAGCGCGTTTGTATGTTACTTGTTGCAGTTAATCTCGTGTAAATTATGTCATGTATTTCGAATTCTCGTAGACGACAGATTGAACATTAATAATAACGTCTATAATGAAGTTAATAAAACACAATTCCAGGCTTATGAGTGAAGCTTTTAAAAGACACGATATTCGCAAGACGCATATAAAATGGCCCATTAACGCACGCGCTGAGCGTCGCCGAGCGTCGTTAAGCAGTCGATAACTGGCTCGAGCTAGGCACGCGTTTATGATCTGGGATGTTATACGCAGGTCGTTGTACTGCTTTTATAGTCACAAGGTCATGGGGCGACCTCCGGAAACAAATTTTGTGATTTCGAAAAAGAAATGTTCTGTTTTTGGATTGGAGTGCAAAGGCGGTGTCCCTTTGGTTTCCAACGAAGCTCCACGCTTACGTAATAATATGCTGTATCTTGTAACGTTGAAAAACATAGCTATAAGTTAACTGAATGTGCAAAGCATAATAAATATTTGGTTAATAAATTATTAATTTTACAATAAAAAGGATTTCGAAAATGCATATGTTCTTATATATAAAATTCTCGTGACACAATGTTAGTTACCTTACTCCTCCGAAACGGGTGCACCGATTCAAATGAAATTTTGTGTGCATATCGGGTAGGTCTGAGAATCAGCAAACATTGTTTAAACCCTAAATGATAAGAATAAGGCAGAACAGCGTTTGCCGGGTCATCTAGTGTTTTCATAAAGTCTCACTTCTCTACGTGCCATGTTAATCTCTCTTCTAGATTATTTGGTACAGCACTTACGTCCCACTGTGCATTAATAATAATCTTGCATTAACAAATCACTCAAACCCATTTTAATATAATACCAAGTTGATTAATACTAAATATGCATCCACCAGCCACCTGTATAACATCCACATCCCATACATTACAGGCAGTCAGCACTAATTGATACGAATTGCAGTCATTTATTATTCGTGGAGTAAATCACGTGAATACATAATCGTCGTCAGCGACAGCGCTATCACTCCGGATCCATTACATATTGTAATGTGCTGTTAGCATCAGTAAACACTGGCAATGAGGAGGAGCCCTTTTTGCAAAGAGTCTTACATTGTAATTTAATGTCATACTTGTCTGGGACAGTCGCCCTATGACACACCAGTCACTAGAATTGAAGCAAATCGTTTATCCTTACTATTTTCATACAGATATTTATTATAACCCATTAAAACTCAAACTCAAACATTTACTTATTCAATTACACCTCTTATATTCCAATCGTCATAACATAATTTGAACATTTTGGAAAATATATTCTACAGAGAAGAGCCGGAAAGAAATTGTGTAGGAACATTACATTAATTATTAATTGTGTCGTTTGAAGCACAACTAGAAGGGAGCAGATCGCAGATCGTTCTTTAGTAATTAATTTATTAAGAACTATTCCTTTTGACACAACAAAAGTTCTGAGAAGTGATTATATGAAATGTAACACAAATAATAGTTTAAAAAAAAACTAAAAAACACGCTTTAACAAAAATCATATTTGAAAAATGGAATAATTTTATCAAATTAGTGTATTGTCATCGGTCCTCAATAAATCTACAAAGTTTGAACGAAATCTGGCCGTTTAAAGTGGGTCAAAATCGCGCCCAAAGAAGTCGGTTACAAACATACAGGTGAAGCTAATAAAAAGCGTGTAAAAAGATAAATATGTTGTGTAATATGCAGGTAGGCAGAATAATATGTGTAGTATGACGTAGTCATCCGCTTAGAAGGAATTTGGATAATTTCTACTCCCAAAGGGATAAAATAGGGGATGAAAGTTTATATCATGAAAATTTCTTAAGACCCCGCCGGTAAAGCTGCGGGCAACAGTATTCTATGTAATTCTTATTTCTTAAAAAAATTGGATATAGTTAATGGATTTCTTCCAACCACTTAGCTGCACTTTGCGTATACGCTGGTATTAAATTAGGTGTATGTTAAATACGTGTACTTGAGCAAATGAATACATGAATTTAATTCTAACCCGTGCATATAAGTTATTTATGAGGAACGCCGAATTCGCCGGGGGTTTAGTCTGACTTAGACAACTCGGTTTGCGGACTTTCTTAAAACGGTTCGCTAAATTAGTACAACTTTTGACTTGATCCTACATAATATGACTTATTTGGAGATTAATTGTGGGAATTCGTAGAATTATACGTATTGCAGCATTATATAGACCGTCACCTTGGTACAGTGGTAAACGCGTAAGCGTAGAACCAATGGATCCTGATCTCGATTCCCGGTGGGGACGCACAATAAAAAACGTATCGCGGTCTGGCAGAACACAAAAGGCTGATCATCTACTTGTCCCATACCCCATTACGGGACACGGGACTTCACTATTAGAGCATTATATAACAAGCCGATTATGATTTCAGTTTTCACCAAATGTCTGGTACATTATAATCGTTTATAGTTGTTGTATGTTGATACTACTTTATTAAACAATACCCACTAATAAAATACGTAATTGCAAATCACAGCTAAAATAATTAATAACATGTGCCACAGCTTTTACTTATAAAAATGGTCTTAAACACGTTTCTGAATATGTCTAAGGCGGAACCTAATCATATAAACGTAAAACTTTAGTTTTTAGTAAAATTTTAACTTAACTTATACCAATTACAACTTTTCATGCATGTTTTAAGAAAGAAAGAAAGAAAGATAATAAATGTTTATTCCACATTTAAACAAAAACATTCAATACATAGACATAAAAAAACAACAAAAAATAGCATGTATGCATATCAGTATACGTATGCTCAGATGAAAGGAGACGCCTGAATGTGGCGCCGATTTAAGTTTTGTATATTCGCTACTTACTGCGAAACTCTAATAAAAACCACAACTTAAATAATGTAGCTCTCACCCCCATATAACGTGTACGAAAACTTGTGTTTAGCTTGAGCTGCAAGCTGTCCAAGTTGCGGCAACTTGAAACTTGAAGGCGTTTTCTTGCTGAAGAAAACTATGTGTTGCTTTAATATTTATGCTGCTGTTGGTCTTAAGTCAGGTTGTGTTTCTGATAGCTTTACTGCATGAACTTGTTTTGATCCTACTCATAATATATTATACGTGAGAAATTTTCTGAATCGGATTTATTTATTATGAATTTTGATAATTTTTGCCGGAAAAAAGCCATTATATTTGGCGAGGAAGAGAGATTTAGTGAGATTCAACTCGACCGAATCCCCCCCTCGAATGCTTCAGGTAAGTAATGGATGCCCCCTAGAAACAGATAATACAGTTTGCGGTGAATCCCCGAGGGATCCGGTGGAATTGAATGTGTGCCGGTTATGTATGTATGTATGTTATAAATATGTTTCTATTTTTCATTGCTATCTCTCTATAAATTTATAAGTTAACAACTATATAAGAGATAATTTATAGCATATACTTTAATATTTGTAGGGCCTCTGCAAATGCGTTGCCCCTTTTCTAGCCCCTAAGAGAGGAAAAGAATGACCACGGCAAAGAGTGGTTTGGGTAAAGTAAGGAAAAAAGGTACGGGCTTCCGGCTTTCCCACTCACTGCAATAATATTCACTGTGCATTCACCTGCTGCTGTTCCACGCCGATCTTCTGTGAGGATGAGGTGGCGTCCTGGGTGCTAACTAGCCCGAGCGTGCTCGACCCTGATATCATTTTTTTGAAACATTTATTTAATCTTTAAATATTAAATATTTTAAATCCTGCCTCGTGATCAAACTTTTTCTATTCTTTCAAAATTTCTTATTTATAAAGCATTTCAATGCTATAAAACTAAAAATTACATTTATTTAACTAAAAAATTAGCTAGAACAAAACACTTTTTTTTTAGAAAATATAGCTCTATGTAAGTATACTATTGATTCTCTTTAAATCACCGGAACCGATTTTAATTAAATTGATTAATTAGTTTTAACTCGATACCCGTTGGAAAAATATTTTATGTAAATCCATAAAAAATTGCACATAAATCTTTAATGAAATCAAGTAAAATTGACGAAGAGAAAACATTTGCGATACAACTGAGCAAACGAAACAAAATTTCGTGAATGTACAATTAAGTTAAATGTGAAAAGGAAATTGTTAAAAAAATATCGCTTTAAAATTTCAAACGTTCGAGATCAAGCTTTTCTGAAGAAAATATCTTATCAAAAGAAGTGTTCATTAAATAAAAAGGTTACTTTGAGAAGGGTGTAATTTCTCATTCTCTTTTATCTTTTAAATATTTCTAACTTGATTACAATCTTACTGGCTTCGAAAAATATTTATTATTCAGTGAATACCAAAAGGGTAATTAGTTACAATCTAGCTTTCGAAAAAGAGCATCTGTAATAGAATTAATTGGACTGCAAGTTGAGCACTTCATTACTAACTCGGAAAAACTAAATCTCAACATTTCTGTAGATACCCCACTACAGGTTTCTGAGTTCTCGGATGCTATTATGTGAGACAATATGCAAGAATATTAGAGTTTTAGATCTAGCTTAAATGTTTTTCTAGAAGGTTTTGAGTATAAAGCATAAATACAATTTTAAGAGTTATATTAGCAATTATTTTTAACAAAAATTATTGCTTATTGTAATTATATCATTAAAAAAAAATATTAATTTAACTACTTTCGACCCGAATTAGCGTTGCAATTACCGTATTACGAGGAGTAGTACTTTTTTTCATAAAGCTGTCTTTGCCTCACTTTAGAAGTACGTTTGTATTAAGAAAAAATCTAACCTGGGCTGTTCAGTATTGGGAAGGTTCCTCGCCGGAAACCAACCCCGATTGCAGCAGCCATGTTACGATGGAGTTTAGTACAGGATATATTATATTGTTAATCCACTTAGAAGATTTTGTGTGTTTGCTATTCGCTGTTGAGGAATTCTAATTTCCAGTTGACCACTCCATTATCAGTTTCAGTTAATTTATTGCAATATTTATTATAATACCAGATTATTACATGTGCCTAAAGTTATATACGGATACAAAAATATTTTTTATCAAATTCAAATTCAAATTTAATTTATTGCGGAACAAATATAGTACAAATGGATCTTCAATATATAGTTCTAAGTACAGTTCGTCAGTTATGCTGACATGCAATCAAAACAAAATTATGTTCTTAATTAATTTTACCCAAATCAACTTATAATTAAGCCCAATAACACCACATAAACACATTTAACAGAATCAATACAATTAAACATGTCGAGAAAAAATAATAAAAAATGTCAAGGAAAATATGAATTAAATAATGTTTATAAGCAAAAAACTCATCTAGATCATAAAAACAATGGTTAACCATTTTTTCATGTTTATATTTCGTACTTTATTCCTTAATGCTAGAGTAGGCGCTGAACTAATCACTGGAATACACTAGCTATTAATGTATTTTTTTTAATTAAGCACTACCACTTTAATGCTACTAGGAATTCTATTGTAATATTCTATTCTACAGTTGTTCTCTATAGACACTGCACTACACATCCGTAGGTACTAAATAACTCGTTATCCAGAAAACATAAAAATTTAAATAAAATCGGAACTTTACAAACAATACCATTCTTCTAACCATTTAAAGAATTTTTGCAGCACAGCAGCTGTTCTATACAACATAATAAATATGGTATTTAAACGTAATTTTTCACTTACGTTAATTTAAAAATAATGCTCTACTCTTCGGAAAATTTTAAAAATTTCCACATTCTGCCAGAGCTCGCTATAAATATGGATTTGTCGCATATTTCACGGCAACGCGACATCTTACGGCGGCGACTGTAAATTATTATAAGCATCTATTTTACTGCTCTGAGCATGCATCCTGGAGGAACACATCACATCGCGCCACACACCACGTACCTACTGCATGCAGTGTTAGACTGTGTTGTTCAAAGGCTTTTAAGGAATTGCGAGGCTCTTAGAGTTTTTTCTGCCGGTAATTTGAAAATACCCGTCGCGAAATTAGGCAAAGCTTGCTGTTTGAATGTTAATTCGTCATGGAAAGTGCTTGGACCGATTTAGAATGATATTCCGTGATTAAATTATATATACCCATTGTGTGTTTTACCTTAGGACTAAGATAATATGTTCATGATGAAATTAATTTAAAAATTAAATGAAATATCGCGGCAGAATAATTATGACAAACAGCAGCTTATTGTACTGACATTTTTAAAATTCAGTAACGCTTTCAACTTTAACATTGAAATCCTTTTCTGATCCATGGTGTCTATCTTATTTGCTATAAGTGAAAAATAATGAAATAATCCTTATTTAATTATATCTATCTATCCATTATTATTAAACAATTGTTTATGTTGTGGTTTCCCAGCGAGTAGTAAAGTTGTGGTTTGTTTGCAAGTTACAACTATTACCCTCCGTCAAGTATAACTGGTAGTTAGTGAGGTAGTTAACGCAAACGCAGGTTAACGAGTTAAACCAAGTAAGAACTTGATTTGGACTGAGGTGGTAAACTTAACTGAATCACAAATAGTGCAGTTAAGTTTGGTGAGAACTGTTTTTACGATCTAACCGACTTTAGCTTTGTTCCTAGATCTCAGTTCGAAACCAGGCAGATTTTTCATTTTATGTTAACAAATTTCAATTATAAACATTCAAAAACTGGGACATTGCGAAATTTAATAACGAATAAATTGTTCTATGGAATTATATGAGCTCAGGCAACCAATCATCATACTAATTCATTGCTTTGCAGCTTTCGTGGGCTTCCCGTCCCGCGCAAACATCTGTATCTCATCAAGAATGTTCTCCAACTCCTCGTCCTCATCTCTCACTTTCTCTTCCACGGCAGCCAGATGAATGTCCAAATCGAGCCCCATTTAGTCTGTAACCGTTTTTAAATCCTCTGGCACAAGATTGGCGCTGGCGCTGAATTTTTTAAGTTCGAACAATCCTGTTCTGATTATTTCAAACTCAGCCCAGAATTGTTCGAAGTAATACAAATAGTTCGTTTGTCGCGACAGTCTGTCTTATCAACTTGTGTCCAAGTGTGGATAACTTAACGTCGAATTCACGTAAGTCGTTTCGGACGTGGCGTTTGGAGCGCTGCACGAGCTGGAACAGCTGAGCGCTGTGCATGAGCTGGCTGTGCGGCACGTCGTAGTACTCCAGCCACGCCTGCATTACCGAGTGTGTGTTGTTCTATCCAGCGTTAAAAAACAACAATAGGAGATTTCAAATGTTTCAGAGGCGGTTCCGTCGCTTGTCGAGTGTCACTGGCTGCGGGACACACCTCACAGCTAGGGATGTAACAAATAACAACACATTGGCTCAATGTTATGTATAAACAACAATTAAATTAGCATTAAAGGTTATGTTTTGGTAAAGAAACGGAGTATATTATATGTTTATACATTTTTATACTTTGTTTGTAAAAGATAAATTATTTAAACGAATTAGAATTTTACTTGGTAAGTGAAATAAGAGGTTTCTATTGTGTATTTTTAATTAAATGTCTGTTTATAATTTCTGGCGGGTTCGTTGCCAGTCACGTTTTTCAATTAGAATAGTATCAACAATGAAACTACATTCATTTACTTTGAGATTCCGACTCACTAAGGTATAGACTTGAATAATCAAGAAAATTGAATATTTAATGTTACGAACACTTACTAAAGAATAATAATAATTGTGTATCAATTTCATCACATAAATCGCACGTTTATTGCGAGTTTGGTACTGTACTAAATATTTTATGATAATTTATATACTTGTTATGTGTAAGGTATAGTAATTTTGTGTACTAATTTTATTTGAAAGAATCAGATAATAGAGATCCATTTACGTTAGTGAATTAGTTAAGTTATGCCGCCTTTAAAACAACACAAGCACATTATTGAAAAAGGTCCATCAATGCAAAATTCTATCGGAAAAGAAACCGGTGAAGGTAAGTCTATACAGAGCTTCACTTTAACTACAAATCTATAGAATCCGGAGGGCTCCGAGTGAACACAACATTGCAAACCTCTTAGAAGCTATCACGGAGGATACGAAACTTAAGCTCATTTGGCTTTTAAGTTGAGGGTTTTACTTGCTAGTACTATGTATTGACTGACTTGTTACTAGATCTAAAACTGATCTAACTTAAAAAGCTACTATAGATTATTAATTATTATATATAGCCATCGTTGGCCTATTTGATCTGTGGTGGATTTTGTATGCAGTTTCGTATGGATTTTGTAAGCAGGTGTAGTAGTAATGAACACAAACAATCTAAATAAGGCAATTTAAAACTTTATCTCCTTTAAAATATGAACATTTTTAGAAATTAATAACTTTTACGGATTTTAAACGCGATTTATTCCTTATATTATTAACCCGACGTTTCGAACAGAGAGCGTGGTCACGGGGATACTTACGGTTCAGTTCCAGTCAGGCTGCCAGCCGGTACACCATCCAGCCAGCGAGCCTAATAGATTACCAGCCCGTTCCAGCCAGCCAGCCTTCAGGCCAGCCAGCCAACCAGCCAGTTAGCTATAAGGACCCCTGGCCGTCGGTTCGGTCGAGTCTGTCAGATCACTGACCGGCCGTCCAGCCCCTCCGCGTCCAATTAGCTTCACTCAGAGTGTCAGAGTGCAATCTGAGCTACTGAGCCCCCCCGCCACGACAAGGCTTGGAACCAATGGGGGTTCCCCCCCTTGGGTCTACTTTAAACACTACTTTAACTTGTCAATTTCAAAATTGACAAGCGATTTATTTTCTAGATACAATTTGTAAACAACTTCATATGTACACAGTACCTACAGCTATGATAAATTTATGCTTGACAAATTTAAACCCAAACGTATTACCTAAAATTGTGTACTAAAATAAGATTAAAGCTGTTTGAAAAACTCTGAATTACATTGTAAAGCCAGGGACGAGTTTTTGATTGTTTGATCCGACGAGGGCGACATGTCGTCGGGTTTCATAAAACTTTTAATTGAAAAATATTCGGCCCCACCGCGATCTACATAAACCAATATTTTCCAATTATTTTCACTCCAACTTTGCGATTATCTTAATTTTTTAAATGGTTCGAAAAACGTGTTTTTTTATTAATCTGCTAGTAATTGACTAGCAGCTAATTCTTCATCCGGAAGGGAAATAAAAGAACTGAAAAGAGTAATCCAGAGAAGTACAAACCGAAAGCGGAACTAATGAAGAAGATAATTTTAATTAGTGGACTTTGCCGGTGAATGAGCTCGGTGCCCTAACGAATGCTCTCATGGACAAGAAAACGGCTTTCACACACTCCATTACCGATATTGTAACACTGTTTAGGATCAAGGTTAGAAAAATTTTCATAGTAAATAATCCAAAAAATAACATAATATTGCAATATAATCACTTTACATTACCATAATCAGCTGTAGCGCCAGTATCTTTAGAGGGAAAGAAGTAGAAAAGCTCATCGATAAATAGAATATGAACTTTAGTGCATGTCCGTAAGGCCGAAATTGCGTTGGTAATAACATAATCTGGGGTTTCCAGGTAAGCGCTCAGAATTTACATGATATTGTCGTTCAACACCTTGGTTTGAACATTAGCATTAACGAATACGCTGTTTGAAGCGCTTTGTGCTGAATTATTCATGTAATATAGATAAAAACGAAAACAATCGGCGGCAATGGCGATTGAACATTATCTCGCTCTAATGACCGATAAATGAGGAAGATGGGAGATAAAGTTTATTTGTTTCTAATATTTGAATTTGGAACTCCTTTTACGTTCTTTGTAACCGATTTCGCTAATTATTATTTTGTCGTGTTTCTTATTGCCAGTAGCAGAATCTTATGAAAGAAAAACTAAAGACATTTTCACCAAAAATAAAAAAAAAAATCGGTATTTAAACTTCAAATAATTCGAATTGATAACCCGCCTCCGTTTCTTTTTAAGTTCGTGAAAAGAGAAATATGTATTACTACATATTATAGCACCAATACTGTAATAAAATATATATTACATACTAGAATTAAACATTCTCTTTTCACGAACTTAAAAAGAAAGGGAGGCGGGTTATCAATTCGAATTATTTGTTTCGTTTCTTTCGACTTGGTGGACGTATACTGATTTGTTTTCGTTGCCGGGACAAATTTAATGCAAGAAAGAATAAACTATTTATGGAGAATAACAATATAATATAAGAATTTATTTAGCTGATACAAAACTTGCACAAAATAGTTAAGTTATTGTACAGGTACCTATGCATTGTTAGCTATATACTATACACGTACACTTGGCCTGTTTTTTTTTTTTCAAATATCACAACCGTGCACCACGATAAATTTCAGTATTATTTTCAAGTAATCAACGATAGAACGAACGAACGAACGAAAAGGGAGCTGATTTAGAGCAAAGGCGATAACAGATAAACTTATTCATTATTCGTTTTTTGGATAACAATTTGAATTTATTTCTAGTAACCGTTATAAAAAGCCCTTATCTGTTGGACAGATTGAAGCGAGTCCCAGCTAAGGTCATATTTATAACAGTTTGCGAATAACCGATAAGAATATTTTTTGTCTCAATATTTGTGTTTGGATGTATATGAAATGAATGATTAAAAATCGGGTTATCGAAGGTTCTTTACTCTTTATCAAGATATTAGTTAAACCGTTATGTTTAAGGAATATGTGATTAGTAGATTGCTACTTAAAACCAGTGATGGCTCAGTGGTGAGAACACCGGACTTAAAATCGACAAGTCGGGGTTCGAGACCAGTCGAGCGGGTAGGAGATAAATTGATTTTTCAATTTAACTGCATGTGTAAAATCACCACTGCTCAAAGCAGTGATGGAAAACATCATGAGGAATCCGACATTTCCAAGAATCAAAAATTTCGACGACATGTGACATATGCCAACTTGCACTTGGCCAGCGTGGTGGATTATGGCCTGAACCTTCATAGGAGGCCTTTGCCAGCACTGGGAACATAAAGGGGCTGATGATTATGAGATTGCTACATGTATAGTTTTATTGTATACTTTTAATTACAATCTTTTAAGTCGTTATTTAATATCAGGTAGATAGCATGTGATCAATGGGTACCTAGTGAAAGGAAGAAAATTATTCTACGGCTTAAGATGCACATGCAGATTAAACTACGTAATTTCTTAGCCTTTTTCAAAGGTTTTTCTGAGTTTTGACACATCGAAATTAGAATGAAACTACATAGAACTTACAAACATTTTCTCACCGGCTCCAATCCAATCAGTGACAAATAGAAATATAATTATAACATCGTGAAATCTGTTCAGCCGTTCTTAAGTTATTGCAGTGGTGTCATTGAGTTGACTCTCTTTCAAATATTGAGTAGATAGATTGATCCTAAACATTGCAGTCCCTTATGATCTAAAAGTTCATGAATTTTAATAAGCGATTTAAATGGAACCATCGTTTGTCTATGTTACTTACATTGCTACTTCCCTACCGACATTTTAATCCTAGCCAAATCGATAAACAGATTTAACTATCATTATTCTGATCGTTTCCTGTTATATAATGTATAATTAATGTTAGATATACGCTTTTAAGATTAAACTTTGATAGTTATATAAATAAACTTACATTAAAAACTCTCTTATTCTTAAAATTTGCGTAAAATCGAAACAAGAAAATGGAAGGCGAGAACAAGTTCGGTGTTCACTCGTCAAAACAACACAAAACCGTACCCGAGCAGCCGCGCGAACTATATTTCAGGCCGAGGGTCATTTGTCAGGGACAGGACAGCTGTCAGCCAAGGAACAGGTAAAATGCTACGTTTTTTGTTCAGCTCTTGACCCGGACTAGTAACAGTTATAATGAAGAGGGGAAACTGCGGAGTTTTTCTTAGTATTGTGATGAGTGCGGTGTGCGGTGTGCGGTGTGCAAGCTTGTATGTTTCATGTTTACGGTCTGTTTTGGATAAGTACCTAACTATATAAAAATATGGAATGCAATAATTATTAAAAAACAGCCACCTTCAAATCTTCAGAACAAGACTATCACTTAATTATGAACTCAAGGAAGGCATCTTTCAAATAAAAAAAAAATCATCAAAATAGATTCACCCAGTAACACGTTATGACGCCATGTATGAGGGAAAAAATCCAGTCGAATGGAGAACCTTTACTTAACCTTTTTATATATTTGATATTGACTATTCGGTAGCACCTGCTCAAATATTTTTACTACTAATTTTTTGTTTGAACATTTTTCTACATCACAGACTCATAATGAAAGCTATTCAGTATAATTGACATTATACTGCGCCATTTCTGTACTAATACCAACTTACATAACATCTCTGTTTATAAGTTTCAACTTCTGGATGCTTCGTAAAAATATACATAACTCTGTTTGCGTTAGCAAACACAAAAAAAATAGAAGCGTTCCAAAGTAATTTAACCAAATATAACAAAGATATTTTCTTAAGAACAATAAAAGTCTAGTTTATTTCTTGTCCATTGATTATTTTCGGGAATGTAGCGTGGGCGATTCTTTTGTAATTTTGACAACAAAAGAATATTTTCTTCGCAGAACTATAGCCATTTGATCAAATATTGCAAAAATTCAAAGACTTGTCTTTTTTATACGTTAACTAGCTTTTACCCGCGGCTCTGCATGCGTTAAATTCGGAGTAGTTTAATAGATGTTATGATAGATATAAAGCTTTCTCTGGAATTAATTCTATCTATTAAAAGAAAAAAACCATCAAAATCCGTTGCTTAGTTTTCAACATTGAAGCATATATAGACATAGGGGCAAAGAAAGCGACTTTGTTTTATACTATGTAGTGATAATAAAAATCGATGCAATGCGGAATTGTTTATATTAGTATCAATACTTCTAACACGAATGACATACTACTATACTACTTCTAATATCATTAATGAATCTGGGACACGTCCGTCAGTAGCACAGTCAACTAGAGAGGAGCCGGGGTGAGAGCTAGTATCTATAACACCTCGTAGTATAAATGAAACAACCTTCCGGGTTGAGGTATTTAACTAGACTGACACATACACTCATGCATTTAACAACAATTAATAATTTACGTAAAAATGCTGAGAACATAATAAGAATGTACCTATAATACAACCATACTACATTTTCCTTCAGGTGCAAGCATTGTGCAGTCAGCAGTGTGACTTGCTAAGACATTAATGATATAAGTATACTGTATTAAGTAAGAGCTAACATATTCTATAGACTCTTTGAAACATTCCAGCAAAATCCAATGAAAGTTCGGCGACGAGTCGCGAAGTGCTCCGCAAGCATTCACGAGTTCAGAACGTTTTAGCGCAGAAATATGATATTTGTTTGAATGTTAAGTTTAACTAATTTCAGTTCTGTAATTAATTACTTTGTGCCTATTCTCGAGTTCCAAAGTTTTATGTATTTTGTTAATAAACATTCATCTGGCTTTATTATGCTAACCTTTTGAATAAAAGGTAGATAAGCAAGTCTTTAACACGCTTATATTAGATTCACATGTGTGTTTGTACTCGATTTTGACCCACTTTAAACGGACAGATTTAATACATACTTTGTACACTTATCAAGGTTCGGTGACAAGATAATGATTTCATGAGTTTATGGAATTGGCACGATTAAGATCGGCAGAATTAAATAATTTCCTTACGTATACTTTGCATAAGATAAAGTGAGACATTGAGAAAGAAACAATAGAGCGGAGCTTTACGTATTTACTATTAATTAAAAACTGTTAATTACCTTGCTTTTATTTAAAAATATCGTTAATTTTTCGATCAGGTTCAATTAGAAAAAGCTAAGTCAAGATTTGATTCGTGAACGTAAACATGGTAAAATCAACTCAAAATTGTGATCTGGTAGAGTCGATCTATAATAATTTTATAATAATTGACATTTTTTATGCTTATGGTATAAAGATAAAAAATGTCTGCATCGGCCGGGAATCGAACCCGGGCCGCCCGCGTGGCAGGCGAGCATTCTACCACTGAACCACCGATGCTTGTTCCATTATGTTAAAAACTATAATTAAACCAATATAATGTAAACCATTTTAAGTTTAATATAGAACATGTTAATGACGAAATATTGATATTCAATACTTAACTACTATTTATATTAGCTTAACAAGAAATTTTATGTGAAAACTTTTTAAATAAAGTTTGAAACGCATTATCTGTAATGTTTGGTTTAATGCAATATACAATTCTGTTACTCTTGGCAAAAGTATATATTTTTTTAATATAGGATTAAATATGTATCTTAATAAGTTAGATCCACCTACGACATTACCAAGCGAAGCGGTGGTGTCATTAATTATAAAAATAATAATATCTCTACGACATATTCATTAAAAATATTATAATTAATAGCAACTACAATTAAGCCAGTAACTTATGCAACTTTCTTCAGTTCACTGGCTTCACTCGAGTCTATAACTTAGTTTTATTGAGATACCATACCTAATACTGTAGCCTCAAGTAGAAATTATTGTCCTTAAACATATCAAAAATGTTTCAAAAAAGAGTTTGTTACCTTAAGGAAAAACATTAAATATATATTTAATAATAATACATATATATCATCAAGGTCACAACCTAGATACAGTACTTCGTGACTTAAATATTCAAAATATTAATTTTTTGCATTGGATATGCAGTGATTGTTGTTACAATGTATTTCTAATGAAATGAAAACCATAAACGATAGCGTCAGCCTAAAGCGCTTATTTGAAGCGGGCTAAAATAATATATAGTATATAATATAACGGAGCTACAATGAAGCGATACTGCTGTACCGATAAGCGAGGCTCGAGAATTAGCCAAGCCAGCGCTATCTGTGACACATTTATACGCCCCTGCTGAGACCACATCAGCTGTATTATTACATCACTATTTATATATCTAGTATAAACATTGACGAGAATACATTACAATACAATGAACATATGCTCGTATTATATGTTGCTTGCTGTGGATCTTATAGAAATGATAAGGCTAGCACAATGTCCCTTGATTATTGTATCTTTTGGCACTCGCATGTGTACAATACTCTTTACAGTCTAGACTCCAAAGAGACTGTCAACACTAATATTGTGATGAGTTTAGGTACACTAGTAGCCGGTATGAGTGCTTATCAGTTGCTCAAAGTCACTAATGTGTCAAGTACAAGTCAATAATTGTTTGAAAAGGGCGGGTAATGAGGTGAATTGTTTTTTTACAATATATAAGTCTATATTATATGAATGTCAAATACTTTTTGTCTGTAGTGTTTGTAGATATTTTTCATTACATTTTTAGATTACAGAAATTCCCAGCATACTGGATGTTTATGCTCTGTGGATGCGTATTGAATATGAAACAATACCTTTATGAATGGAAGTCCCAAGTATGCAGCCAGCAGGCTCGGTCCAGCCGTCCACTATCTCCGATCGGCGACATCTGAGAGCCGTCGAGACTGTAACTGACACTTGACACGAGTCGCGGCTCTTGACACTCGTGTATATTAGCTATTTATTATCTGTATCACATACATCATTACAGTGTCACGAGTGAATGAATTATATTCACCATGGTCTCCCTCTTACTAAGTTTAACTTCAGCATTCGAATTATCGGACACGCTTCCAGAAAGATTAGCTCAAAAATTGCTAAATGTTTGTAGAGAACATAAAAAACAGATTATAAGCAGATTTACGTACATCATATCTATATATATCAAAGATTTTAATATATAGATAAACGAAATGGATTGATAATGGATGCATTTGATAGATGCACACACACACACACACACACACACACACACACACACACATCCACTGGAGTTTGATAAATATCTTACTTTTGTTTTTAATGTAACTTTTTTTTTATTTATTTCTTACACTGCAATGTATAGCTTATAATCTTTAGAAATTAAAAATTTCTGTAACATCGGAAGAGACTAGTTGCCCACAACACAGGGAATCCTAGTGTGGGAACTAGTGTATCTTTATAAAGTGCCAACTATTCATATATTACATCTATTTCTTTTGATTGTATTTGATTGTATTGTTTAAATATGGAAATAAATAAATCATTTCATTTCAAATCATTTCATTTCATTTCATTTCAGATACGTCGAAAAATAAACCATAAAAAAGAAAGGGTTAATACAAAAAAACTTCTATAAATTTGTTTTTAAATGACGTAATGGTTTTTAAACTGAAACTTTTCATATTTGTGCTCTTGTCTTCTAAGATGAACACTACAGTCTAATACTAATTTATCCGTTTATCTCTATACCGCATTGTGATAGATATTACGTATAAAAAAGGATACTCGTGTAGATACAAACTTTAAAAGCAAAGAATCGCGGAGACGATAAAATATGTTAAGTGTGATTAAAATCAGGCTGTAAAATTGAAAGTTACAGAGACACATGACACATGAACATAAAAGTTTTAAGTTTTAAGTAGAGAGGTCGTAGCGGTCGGTGTAGTGCGAGACGCGACCGTATAACCAGCTGGCTTTATGTTCATCATACTGCATGTCTGATGATTGTGGAAAATCGTTGGAAATGCTCAGGCGATTAATCGATATTTTTGTGTTACAGCGGGCGACTGAGATGGTGGTTCGCCTGATGGCACGCGAACACCACAACCCATGAGCATTCGCAGAGCCACTATTTCTGCGAATGCGCTGCTGACTTTTAAGGGGAAAGAGATAGGATGGAAAATAAGAAAGAAAGAATAAGGAAAGGACTGACGACTGAAAAGAATGAATGGTTTGGGAAAGGCGTGGAAACGGCCTCCGGTTCGCCCACTCGAGTAGCACGCTAATACTATGCCGGTTTTCTGTGGGGAAGTGGTTCATCCCCGGTGCGCGCTGGATAAGTAACATGTTAAATTGTGCCGAGTGAGTGATTTATCAAAGTCTTTTTTTGAACCGATACTTGTATCAATTAACTAGTTTTCATAATTATTAATAAACTAATAATCAATAAATCATTCTGAAATAATTTATATATTTTTGTTATAAATTTTCCAATAAAAGAAACCGTCAAAAACATTGACGTAGAAAAATAAAAGTACAAACAATTGAAACTTAACGTTATCAAATTAAGCCTTAAATTATTAAAATACATTCAATTGTATAGTTGATAATGGGCGGAATTTATAAAATATATATCAACGATTTCAAATAACTAAACTAAGCTAGTGGTTTCGTTTATGTTATATATGGATTTCATTTTAATATTTCCTTTTAGCTGTCTTCCAAAGTGAATGCGAAACTGGTGCGATTCGGTCGGCCACAGACTGCTGACCTACTTGTTGTTAAGTTCAGATGGACGTTATATCATATTCCATGAAGGATTTCACGAATTATCTATATTCATACGTTCATGAATTTACGTTATTTCATGAAAGACGTCGCAACTATTTGCTTTAAACTTTAAACTTTTTTTCATTTCATGTTAAATTGTGTTCAGAATAAATTCAAGTGTAGACATAAAATGTTTCGCTAATTGTACAAAGTTCAATAATAGTAATGCACATTTACATAAATACATACTTACAAATTACACATTTACATTAACGTTAACAAAATCTAAGAATGTTTATTCTTTCGCGGATCAAATGCGATGAATAACAGAGAAAAGGATAAAACATGAAAAAGATTTCTATACTTTTCTCCTCAGCCTACGCCTCGAGCCCCGAGTCTTTATCGTCAGAATTTAATATTTCGATCGCAGTCTCGTATAATTTTAGGAAACGCAAATTTAAGTGAAGTGCAGTCTCGGCTTACGGTATTTATATCGGAAAATAAGTTTAATATCAAAAAGCTTTCAGCCACGTTAGCTGCATTAAGAGATTGGCTAATGTATGCCCCAGTTGCCCCACTTATGGCGGCTCCGAAATACTCGCTAATTTATATCGGCTCGGAGATCCTCTGCTTTGTCTTCTCATTAAGGCTGCATTATTACAGCGCTGTTATTAAAACAAAATTGCATGATTTTAAATTTTGTTGTTTCTGATTAATTTACGAAACTGTTTTCTATCATACTACATAATACGTTACGTACATAGATAAAACGTTTTTTAGTTTAATGAGAATATCCTTAAAACGAAAATATTCAAATTTCGTTTAGCAATTTTGTGGGTTTTTTTTTTAATTTGTAGCAGTTCAACCAACAGGTGTCCATTTGTTTGGTAACAGACTGCCATATAGTTTTATTCTATAGCTCGAAGTAACAAGATATCCACACCACGGGATGCGCCGCAGCCGGCGCCGGCGCGTTTCCAAGAGATATATTAAGAAAAATTTGCTTGTAATTAATATAGGTCATGAGTCTGTGATGTACCGATGTAGTCGTCTTAATTCTTAGAATTTATATAGAATTTAATAATTTTAAAACTATAGAGATAAATTTAATTTTTAGTTTTATAGCATTCAAAATTTCTAACTATAGAGATAATATAGTCACCAATAGGTTAACAAACATTCTTTTGGAACTGCATGTCCTCTGTCAAGCTAATTAAAATTATGTTATTTACTAACAATATTTATATTATTTGTATATACTATGAATTCCCATTATAGATGTGTATTTATTGAGCATTTGTTTAGGATAGTGTTGATGTAACCACCGCAAGGTCGAGGGTTCCCAAATATGAATGATTATTATTATTGTAACAGCGCTCCGCAAATTGACCGCTAGTAAATGATCTGACGGTTTCACGGGCGCGTCTGCTGGAATACGTAATTGTCAGTAAATAAATAGAAGAACACACACTTGAATCCGTGAATCCATTGGGTAATTATTAAATTATCTTTAGGGGTTTATTAATAATGTATATTTTTATAATTAAAATGTATAGATAACAAAATATAACACTTCAAAGCGCATAACAAAGTACCAATAGAAAATAAGAAACATCACATTTTTCTCCATAAAACAGGATTTTTGTTTGAAAAATATTATTTGAGCAGTATTTCTATAATATATTCTTTACTTATATAATTGCAATTGCAAATAAATCTGTAGCCAAATTTAAATATGCATTGTAATGTAAAATACAAATTAACGAAACAATCATTTCATTATGTCCTTTGTTTTCATTTTATTTGCGTCACACATCTGAAACAAATTGTATTGTTATTACTCTATATTGTAATATAATTTGATAAAAAAATTTGCAATATTAAAGACGCGTTCTTTTATTTTAGGTCTAGTATTGTAAGCTTAAAGCTCGAACAGTAAATGTTGCTGTGAAACATGAAGGCATTGTTTTTTATATCCTTTTAAGTTATTTTTTATGAATTCAATATTTTCAACCCTACATTCGTCTCGTTTGGAAGTCGTATTACAAATTTTGCATCGCCAATTCACAAAGCTAAGCAAAACTTACTCCGTACTCCAAATGGCGAATTTGCGTTAAAATTGTCTCTTAGGCCGCCTTTCGTCATTCAATGGGACATACACTTCATTAAACGTTATCTCTTAAGAAATAGACTTGTGAAGCTGAATCATAAGACCAGATCTTAAAAGATTGTGCAATTGTAATGATTCAGGTAAAATAAATAAGGGCATTTGCTATTTATATAAGAATTAATAAGAAAACGGAAACTTGATGGTTTTTTATTGTGAAAACACATTCCTGAATGTTGCAAAACTTCCATTCACAACTAATGAAAATTAGTGTCGTTTTCGACATTATATCTCTTATCTAGTTAGCAGTATTTTATTTGTACCTACAGTATAATGTATAATAAAATAATAAATCTTTATCAAAACTGTTCAATTTGTACAATTATTCGTATAATAATGATTTGTTTGTTTCATAATTATGTTAAATATAATTCGATTATCAATTGCTATACACATTAAACAATGAATTCAAACAGAAACCCCTCATGCTCGGGTCAGGTTTCGATGATGCTGGCACAAAAATAATACCTGTGGTGTGTTTTGGTCACAGCGGGTAGAGTTACCGGAAATCCTAAGCGGTGGTAGCGTGTGGCTTCACAGTTTACTGTTTAACCCGCTAGGTTAAACTTTTTAACTTCTATAGCTCTATTGTACTTAATATTACTAGCGGTGGCAGCAAATTCGTCTGGGTGTAATAGTAACTTAGCTTTCAAAATCGATAAGTTGCGGTTCGAGACCGGTCTAGCGTGCAGGAAATAAATAGATTTTTCTATTTATCTGCACATGTGGATAACATCACCACTGCTCGAAACGGTGAAGAAAAACATCGTGAGGAAACCGGCATGTCCGAGAATTTAAAGTTCGACGACATGTGACATCTAAACCATCATAGGAGCCCTGTGTCCCAACAGTGGGTACATATATATAGGCTGATGATGATGATGATGATATGATTTCAGTTTTGCGAGCTTGCATCATACAAATTATAAATATAGTAAAGTTTCTCATTCCCACAGGAATTGACTTTGAAGAAGCGGCCGAAACACGAGTAACTAAATACATTCAAAATGCAGCTCCTATCCACTTATTACTCAACAAGTGCGCTCATCATATCAATGCAAATACTATTTCGGTCAGACACTGAATAGTGCTATTTACCGAAGCAAAGTCTAGCGTACAGTGATGTTATTAGTACAAAATGTTCATTTGCAGTCATTATTGGAAGTAGCTAATGCGCGCCGCGGCTAATTGCGGCCGGCGACCAGAGGATGTCTGAATGCTGGCTCTGTTTAGACAACACGCGTTTCACGTCACGAATTCATTAAATTTTTTTTTAGTTTTCAAATTACCGTTGCGTAATTTAGAGAATAAGTATCCGGGCTGATGGTAGGCATTTTGAAATTTCTTATTTCTGATTAAAACATATCTCATAAAGAAAGATTAATTTAAAAATTGCTCTATTCTTGTATGGTCTCTACTATTTATAGAATTCCAATAAATTCCTAATTTTTGTATGAGCATAATTTATTTGTGTATCCAAAATCTTTGTTTGAAATTTTGTACAGAGTTTTGTACAGCTTACCCTCGGGCACCTAAGAAAACCGTGAGCTAAAATGAGTATCTAACCGATGACTAACTCATTGACTTATTTTCACTACTCTAGCAATAATTATTACGACATTTAACCGTGTCAAACGACGACCGTTCCGTACGTTCCAATTAATAATATCACAATGCTAGGTTGGCTAATACATTGCCATCAGCTGTTTTGAGATGATTTATTTTATATTCTGCTAATTAAATTATCATTTTGCTGTTGCAATACATTTCTATTTTATAGCTCTAAAGCTGAAATTAAAATAGAATGTATCAAACAATTAATGATGAAAATAAAGTTGATAGTGTTTCAGGGTGAAATTCAATCTGATGAATTTTGTATGTCTTTTCAGTAAAATTGAAGATTATGCATGTAGAGCAAGTGTATTTACGATTTGTAATAAAAATAAAAACAACCATGAATTACAAGCTGTCATTATTATCTACTGTGGAGAGCACAAGTTGTTCCATAGGCATACTTGTTTCCTCACATTACTTGAAAATATACCATACCTCTTCCTGTATCTAGAGTTACGGAGTCTCAATATTTTAACTTAATTTTAGTTTTAGGCTAGTAATGAAAAACCGAATGTGTCAAAATTGCTTTTCATAATAAACTTCGATCTTTTTTCTTTAATTAGCATTACAAATAAAAAAATTAAATGCAAACATTTAATTTTCATTTTTATATATTATATTCAATCAATCAGTCAATGGTATATATTGTAATTTTTAATATAGAAACAATAGTCTACAAAAACTGGTAAAATCAAAGAAAGAAAGTACAAAGTAAAGCAAAGAAAGTACTATTAGAATAAAAATAAATTATTTCGCAATAAAAGTCTACTGCGTGTGAATTTACTTGATTCGACGAGAAATTCTGAAAAAAAAACAAAAAAAATGAATTCTTATTCGTTTTAATAATTGTAAACCTTTGATGTAAGGCCCGAGTTCATAAACCTTCATTCCCTTAGAATTAAGATCGTTAAATAATCACGTTACTTTACAGAGGGCGTAATTTCGTTCTCTTTTATCTTTGTATTTTCGTATTTTTTCGTAGGTACTTCATTCATCAACTGCCTTCAATATTGTAATCAGAGTTTGGGTATTTTTGCTAAAGTTTTAAAAATAAATACATTATATTATATTTCATATCTATCGGGTCTATCTAGCTGTAAGGTTTTGAAACCGATGTGCCAAATATTCTCTATACTAAATTCCAGGTTCGGTAATTTCAATCCTACTAATATTATAAATGCGTAAGTTTGTAAGGATGTGTGTGTGTTTGTTGCTTTTTCACGTAAAAACTATTGAACCAATTGCAATGAAAATTGGTACTAACATATACGAATAACATACAGGCAACTTTTTATCTCGATATTCCTACGGGATACGAACTTACGCGGGTGAAACCAGACATATATATCATAGTATAATCAGACATTGTATGCTATTTTCATATATAAAAACATGATTGTTCCATAGAATAAACGTTTAATAACTTGATAAAATAAAATATTTGTTATGTATGATTTATAAAAATTTTATATTTATTATGTCAAAATTATATTATAAACTCATTAACAACGTGTTTATAAGGAAAACATTTCATTACAAATCCCATTTTTACATAAAAACGTTGTGTAATAGGTGTTATTAAAATAGCAGTAGAAGTTCATAGGCACATTATGATGCAAATATTATCATACAGTCATAATTAGCTATTGTTTGAAGTGACCACGAAAAGCCGTCACGAGTTGCGGTCGTGATCGCTGGCTATCGTTGAACATAATGCGAATGTTATTTTTGCACGCGTTTGTATTATCATAGTTACTTGTAATTCCTAGAAAAATCATACAGAAATTATTTAAGATATTAGAGGTAGAGTAGAATGAAACGATCCTAAAAAACCTCCTCTATCCTACACGATTAAGTATATGTTAACTAGCAAAACAAGACACGTTGCAGACCCAATAAACAGACAGTAGAGGCTCGTTTCAAGACCTCAATGTTATAGTTATTCGAGAGCGTTGCAGATGTTCAATCGTTTCGGAGTTTCGACAGAAGTACCAACGTTGCGGCACAGAATACATGACATTTTTACAATATTCATGACTTACATCATTTTCGGGCCATCCTGCTGAAAATTGTGATGTAAATGTATAAAGATTGTATTAACATTTAAGCATAGCAACAGTTGCACTTCATTTTATCGTGTTATGTACATTTCGATTGTAACCTCTTTTCTTTGACGACAAAAATACACAAAGTTCTAGAACTTTATTTCTATAAATTTATTCAACTTATATATTATACGTCGAATGTTAATAAGCGTAAAATGTAGAATTATGCAATCAACATGTAAATAGCTGTAAGCATTAATTGATTTATCCGTGTACTGTATTTGCAGATACTATTAATATAATGTTTTCAATAAGCCACAACGTATTGGCTCGCAGCACTGTAGCAACCCCCAAATACCGGGGAAACCGCGGATACAATAACGCGCACCGGGTCCGGGGTCGGCACTCCGTAGTGATGCCATTCCGACACGTTCATGACATTGTTTTGATATTCATCTGGTTTCTAGTAGACAGTACTTGAACATCTCTGATATCGTATTGTTGATAAACAGCTTACGAAGTATTTGTAGAATTAATGTTTGTAATGAATCAAAAATATATTAGCTATGCTAACTGAGTTTAGATATTATGTCGTGAAAGGACTGCGCTATTTAAAACAATTTACTTGCCTGCAAGCATGAAGCATGCATGATATAATTAGTAACCCACAAAACACTACAGAACCTTTTCGCATAAAATTGTAAAAACATCTAATATCAAACTTATTTACAAAATGAGTTAATGATAAGTTAATTTATTTTGAATCCTTGTACAGATAACACAAAAGTTTATGTAACAGTACCTAAAGATTGATAGGATAAGATTAAAAGTATATGTATAGCTAAAAAAGCAGACGACGTCATGTGTAATATCTAACGTGGAAAGATGCTATATTATGTACAGTAGATAGTTTTTATTGAGATATCAAGCTGCATCAGTTGTTCTTTACGAGTTGGCTCTGCGACAAATAGCATACAAAGTAGGTCAGTGTTGACAATATTGGCAACATTAGTTTTATATCGGCCATATTCGTTTGGAAGCAATAAGCGAGCCCGGCCCGGACTGTTTGCGAAAACTTTTATTAAAATTTGTATTCGTTGCAATCGTTTTGATGATTTCGGATAATATATTGCGTGGTGCTTTCATTTAAACAATGCTCTCGGAGGATTCATTCCGGAGCATGATTCAGATTAAAATCTGAATGTTAGGCATAAAGTCAGATATTACAATATTTATAAATATATATGTATAGAGAATATTTTGTGTAATTGCCTATATATTTATAAATTTTTTCTAAAGAAATTTGAAACACATGACACCAAACTGTCTATTCCATTACACTTATCGTTTTATTATAAAATCTTTTAGCATTTCAAAAGCATGAACAAATAAAAGGACATACTATACCCACACATTGAGTTCGTCGAGGAATATCATACACCATTACCCGCGCGTACACGTACCGACAGAACCGTAAACATCAAGATAATATCAAGGTATTTTCGGTGCAAATTTTTGTATTCTAGTTAGACAAGCAATTTCGCGAATGTCAGTGAGGAAACATTTGTATGTACATAACATTACGCCTATGATAACGTTACTCCGCAGTTCCGCGCGTTCCCCGCGGAACCGGCCTTGATCCCGTTTCACAAGAAACATTCTGCACTTGTGGAAATTCCCTATTTATTGCTGTTTTTTGTAAAAGAATTGCGCGATCCTTGGTGTTTTGAAACGAGGGAAGGGTTCATTTCTGTTTTTAAGATAAAGTTACATGACTTCAGCTTGTTAATAACATTAAGACAACAATTATGGGTATTTGATTTGCATTATTCTAGTCCAGTGATCCGCGGGAATCCAGTAAAGTGTGATCTGGCTTTATATCGTCTATATTCTATATCACCGTAAAATTGTAAACACCGTAACAATCTAGATAGATTATAAGCTCAATAATAATCGTCAAAGTAGACAGCCAAGTCACAGCACAGGAATACATAAATTTTTGGATGGATTCTGCATAGATACCCAAGAATAAAAAAGGTAGATATACATGTCTAGACTACATTTGAATGATTTTCCTAGAATCTGGTTTCGTTAATTCCTTTTCCAGAACCCTAATAGGAGGCCTGTGTCCCAGCAGTGGGAACATATAAGGACTGATGATGATGATGACGATGATGAGTTCCTTTTCATGCTTTCCCTACAAGAAAATTAAGGTAGGTTTTCATTATAAATCAACTTCAACGATTCAGCAATTTCTGCGTACATCCCATCCAAACAAACATAATATGATATCATTATTAATTTATTACAAGTTTTCTATGTCTTAGTTGTTAGGAATAAAAGTACAATATAGTATAAGCCCGCTAATCTCTCACTATTCGGCGAACTAGGTCGGTAATAATGGAAGCATAATATTGCTTCTGCCTTCTACAGATGAAAACGGTACCTTGTAAACCTCAATTCTCTTCAGATTTAGATGCGCTCACACAGGCAAGGTTACGATTGTTATTTGTAATAGTACACGGATGTATCACGAGATGGCGCTTACACATATCTTGTGCAAAAATAACAACTCAAAATTCAAAACACAAAATCATATACTATATTCCTAAGAATGGAGATCACTCACTTGATAAAAAAACATTGTCTAATATTTTAGATTAGATTGTTTATTTAAAGTGCATACAATTTATTACGCTCGTTTATGCATTACTAGCTGCGCCCCGCGGTTTCACCCGCGTAAGCCCGTATCCCGTAGGAATATCGGGATAAAAAGTTGCCTGTATGTTATTACACTTGGCTAGCTGTCTACGTACCAAATTTCATAGCAATCGGTTCTGTAGTTTTTGCGTGAAAGAGCAACAAACACATACACATCCTTACAAACTTTCGCATTTATAATATT